>NC_057809.1:561223708-561412490 GCF_018294505.1 Triticum aestivum | reverse complement strand
AAAAAACAATCCTAACCAGGCCACCAAAACGCAACAAGCAGCACTCCGGACATTGATCGTGGGGAGCAGCTGCCGTGCCTGCCACCATCATGAGTTGACACTCGATTGCTAACCAAACTGGCTTCCAAGCCAAGCAGCATTTCCGGTAGACAGACTTCCGAGGCAATGATCAAGCACGCGAGAGCCGCGACAGCACACGACAAGTGGGACACAAAAGGCTACTAGTATTATACTTAGAATTAATCTATATTACTAGTAAGTAATCCAAGCTTACAGTAAAAGCATAGTTACAGAGACTACTAGCGGTTAAACAAAGATATCCCCCATGAACCAAGGCTGCAGAAAGGCGCACAGCCGGCCGGCTACAGCACTACCACCAATGTTCTACGTACGCCTGCAGCGGGCAAAGACCAAAGAAAAGGGGCAGAGATGTCCAGCATTCCTCCCCTCTTTCCCTGCGCTTTGGCCGACCTTCGGTGCATAGATATTTCCACCTCCTCTCCCTTTGGCCACTGTTGCCTTGTCTCAGACCGTGGAGGGGAGCTCGCACTTGCCCATCTCTGCAAAAACATTGGAATAAACATCTCAGACCAAGTATAAGTAAGAAGATCCACAGCTCAAAAACAATGGAGTATAGAAATGCTAGTGCCTCCTCCGATGTCCGATGTGAACATGGAGACCAAATTCTTGTACCGGGACCGAGGAGGAGTAAACAATGCGCGCGCGGGGTACACGAAGCAGAGCAGCCGGAGCCGGAAGCGGCGGCCATACTCGTCGTGGTGCGCCGCATGCCGACGTCCGGCCGTCCAGACATGGCACGCATTCCAACGGCGGGAGTAAAGAGCACAGGACGCGTCGTATCACGTCGAGCCGCGAGCCACCATGCCTGGGCTGGCAGGACCTGACCGACAGCCGTCTCGCCACGGTCGTAAACTCTGAGACCCTGACTGGCAACTGCACGGCAGCCGGACGGACCAACGGCAGCTCGAATCCAATGCGGGCTTGAATGATGTGCAGATTTGGGTCGCAAATCACAGCAGCGTGAAGGCACAGCTGCAGCTTCCCTTGTCGTGATTAAGGCTGCGTGCATGTGTGGGCCAAAACAAAAGGACGCAAAGCAACTTTCGCTTGATATGATTTGAGCCGTGCCTGCCTACCCCCCATCTCTCTGTAAATTGCCGCCTATGGTACGGGGATGTTTCTCGCTTTAGGTACCGTGGCTCCCACACAAACTGTCACCGATTTTCCTACCAAATTATTGCTAGAAAATTGTTACTAAACATTTTCCCTAAAGAAAGTATAAATTGTTAACTTTTTTGTGATAACCCATTCTCTGCATTAGCACTAGCAGCTGCTAGCACCAGCATTTTGCTCCGATTAGGAGTACCTAGGACCTACATTTTGCCCGGGTTAGGGGTACTCACGGTACCTAGCAACTAGCATCTACTTCCTCCATTCCATAAGGCTGGTCATAGTGGGAAGTAACTTAGACTACTGTCATGCATATGACATTAGTTTAAGTTACTATTTTCATAATGCAAAATAACATACTAGTAGTATTATAGATGGCTTCATTTATTAGCTCGTAGACTCATCTTGTCTTGAAAAGCGTTATGTTACAGTAACATATTAGGCTGGTCACAATGGGCAAGAACATAAGCTAGTAACATACACAATTTCCTAGACTATGTTACTAGTATCTTCATAGTGGGTAGGAACATCTATGTAGTGTCATGCAACAATGTATTATTAGGTTATAGACTCATTGTTTTTGGAGTGTGTGATGTTCCGGTAACTTAGCTAGTTACCACAAGCACCTCTCTCTTCATTAAATATGTGCCACATAAGCAAAGTTGTATTGGAGTGTGTGATGTTACTCCTAAGTTCCTCCCCATTGTGACCAGCCTTATATTACTATCTCTCATTAATTATTTGCCACATAAGCAGAATTTTCTCGAAATATGCTATGTTATCAGCTAAGTTACTCCCACTATGACTAGCCTAATGTAGTGCTTCCTCTATCCCGTGCTTCAACTTTAACCTTAAATTTAAAAGACCGATTGTGGCAGAAGCAAAAATTATATTAGTGAATTCGTATTCAAAAAAAGTTTTCAATTATATATTTTTTTTCTCCCGCCACTGTTGGTCTTGTTGGTTAAATTTATGGTTAAAATTAGACCTTGGAAAGCGTGGGCGCACTATATTTTGAAATTAAGGGAGTACATTTTGCTTCGCAATGCAAGTAATGGACGTGGTACATTTGCACGAGCGGTACTCCTACGAGTGATTTTGCAGGCAAGAAACGAGCAAATTAAGCGGGAACGGGGACTCACTTGGTGCTTGGTTGACGACGTAGGCGGCGCCGGCGAAGTCGCAGGTGCCGATGGAGCGGCCCTTGCGCTGGTAGTAGTCGTTGAAGGCGTAGGACGCGTGGGCGACCATGGTGTTGGGCTCGAAGCACGCCGCGCCGGGCTGGATGCCCTTGCAGTCCGCGTCGCCCGGCCCGCACGCGTAGTCCAGCGCCGCCTGCAGCCGCGCCTCGCCCGCCATCGCGTTCGCCACGCACCACGCCGACCCCGGCGTCGCCGCCGCCCTCACCACCCCCCCTCCCGCCCCGCTCACGGGAGGCGCATTGCCGCCGCCGTTGTCCTGCCACCCAAGGCCGCCGGCGCCGCCCACGGAGCCGCCGCCGGCGCCGAGGACGAACTCCACGTCGTACACCTTCTGCTGGTTCGGGTAGAACACGCCGTAGTTCCGCTCCGAGGTCGGCCCGGGCTTCTGGTTCTCGTTGAAGAGCGCGAAGAGGTACACGTCCACGTCCGCGTCGGGGCGGCGCGGGGTGCCGGCGTTCCTGGACAGCACGCGCCGGACCAGGTTCCCGTTGTACGCCGCGGCGTTGGCCGCGCCGGCGCCGACCTCCTTGGCGTCGCCCTTGGACGGCCACCCCGTCTCCGACACCACCACGTGCACGCCGTTGTAGCTGCCCAGCCTGCCCACGGCCGCGAACACGGCGTCCAGCTGCGCGTCCAGGAGGCTGTAGTACTTGAGGCCGCTCCCGGAGTCGAGCTCGCCGGCGTTGGGGCGGAAGAGCGCGTAGTCGAGCGAGATGACGCCGGCATTGTCCGCGTAGGCGAAGAACGGGTAGCAGTTGACCATGAGGTCGGAGCCGGTCCGCGCCAGGAAGTCGAGCATGGGCTTCATCACCGACTGCGCGAGCTCTTCCTTGAACACGCCGGCGGAGGGCGGGTACGAGTTGGCGAGCGCGGAGAGCGCGACGGGGGACGACACCTTGACGGCCTTGTCCATGTTGAGCCTGGCCAAGGCCGCGTGCACGTTGATCATGGCCGGTACGAGCTGCGCCGTGACGTTGGCGGCCGTGGCGAACACCTCGTTGCCGACGGCGATGCCCTGGATCTGCGTGGCCGGGTAGTAGGCGGCGACGTTGCGGCGCACCCAGGCGAGCGCGTACGAGGGGCGCCTGGCGGCGGCCGCGAGCTGCTCGTTGGGCAGCGCGACGACCACCTTGATGCCGCTGCCGGCGAGCGCGCGCAGCACGGCGGGCTCCGTGTCGTAGAGCTTGACCTGCGCGATGCCGTGCTGCTTGAGCAGCTGCACCACCGCCGCCGGGCTGGGCAGGTCGTTCGCCACCCGCCCCCAGTTCACGCCCACGGTGCCCGCGTCTGCAACCAAACACATGCATTCACCGTCAGTAAGCAAAGCAAATCACACCAGCATTGTCGACCAAGTAGAGCTTTCATGGTCGGCACGGTGGTTACCTGCGGCGGCGAGGAGGAGCAGGCACAATGCCGCGGCGAGGAGGCGGCCGCCGGGGGGAGCCATGCTCTGCTGCGTGCGGCGGCGGCGACGAGGCAGAGTTCGTCACGGCCGGGGGGGCGAGGTGGTGGAGAGTGTGTGGGGAGCGAGGGAAAGGGCGGGGAGTGGGATTTATGGCGGGGGAAAAGGCGGGGCCCGCGGGCTGGGTGGGAGGTGGCGGGTATGCGGGGACGGCGGTGACGCACGACGCGGTGAAACCGGTCCGTGGGGTTACGTGGCTTGCCAGGATTGGCTGTGGCCGGGAGTGGCTGGTGTGCTGGCGCCGGCGGGGTGTCGACGGTCGACTGTGGCCGGGTGCATGGGTCCCGCCCTCGGCGACCGTTGGTGCCTGAGCGCTGGGCCCGTCGTGTGGTTAGTGGGTTTTATGGATGGGGCGTTGATGGCGTGTGGTTAGTGCGGATTAATTGCTCGTCTCAACGGCTCTATGTTCGCTTCTTCTGCCCCGCTCTCCTTGGCCTTTTTTGAGAAAGTGCCGTGTACTGCTGTCAGCAGCAACAAGATACGGTTAATCTTGTGGTGTCACACGTACACGTACACGTACACGTGGGACTTGTAGTTTGGAGCGTGTTTACCTGCCGCAGAGCGTAGCTGGCAGCGATGCATTTTCAATGGGCCGACGTGGTTATTTTTCATTCACCGGTCAGTCGAGTCCAGCCATACGCGCGGCGGCTGCCCGTCTCATGACACCGGCGGCCTTCTGCGGCCTCATGTGAATTTCGTAGCTGCCATGGCCAAGCGGCAAGCAAAGCAACACATGAATGATCTTTTGGTCAGGGTTGTGGCTTCCCGTCGCGCTTGAAGATGGAGCAGTGCATGCACTTGCACGGGCGCCGCAGTGATCCAGCGAGCCCGGTCTGGTGCCGTTGGCTCGCAGCACGCACGCACGTAAACCGCCGTGGACGGGATCCATTGATGCATGCATGGGCAGGCAGCCGATTAACTATCTCCAGATAATAGCCAATCAAAAAGGGGAAATGATGGGCAAAAAGAGGAGCTTTTCCGTGTGTTGAGCTCCGGTTACTTATTGGCGGTAGGGGTACAGTTTTTACAACTCAGGAGTAGGCGGCGAGGACAGGGATACATGGGCATGGGCGCGGGGTGTGCGTTCGTTGCAGGTAAAGCGAGGACGCCTTTTAGGTGAGGCCGGCCGCGATCGACCGGTCGACCCGTCTAGAGCGGCTCATCATAGCGACGGACGGCCCGCCGGCGTAGGTCGGGGTAGGTGATGCAGCTCGGTGGAAACAAATTACGGGATTGTCACGGCTCGGAACAAGCTGTGTTCTGGTCTAGTGCAGTCCTGCAGTGGCAGACGGAGTGAACCAGCTGGGCACAAATGGGTCGTACCACAGTAGTGTGGGAAGTGTAGCCATGGCTGGCACCAGCGTGGTGGGGGGACAGGCGAGGGCGATTCACCGGTCCGGCAAATGCCGGCGGAGAGGGGGAGAGGATAGTGGGGCGGAGAGCAGGGACAACCAGGATCGTCGTCCGTTTGCAGCTCACCGGGCACTACTAGCCACGCCGCCGGCGCCCAAGTGGCGGCAAGTACAGCCAACTCTGGACTCCGGCGAGCGCACCGTTCATACTTCGTACGGTCACGTTCGTCCTTTGCCGGTGACGGTGAGATGCCGCTGGTTTGGATCTGCGTGCTGCTTTTTACCGCTGCGTGATCTCTGGCGGCTTCATTCATTCAGGATTCAGCCATGTGGCGAGGCGAGCGGCGAGCCAGGGTGTCAATGTAGCTTCTTCCCCGACCCCCCCGTAATAATATGTCGCGGGGCTTGTAATGTACGTGTACGGCGTGGATCTGGCGACGTCTAGACGACGGCTAATCGATTCAGTTCTACGTACGACCTGCCAAAAAACAAGTCTCAGTTCTACTACTCCTGCCTGCGCATGCATGTCAGTCGCATGCACTTCATCGCGACACATCACCGTCGCTCCACATGCCACATGTGGATCTGGAGGACTCGAGGCCGGCCCGGTTTGGTCCTCCTCCAGAGGCATTTCTGTCGGTGTGAGGCGACTGAAGAGGGGTTCACTCTCTCGTGTCTCGTCTGCATGCATGATTTTTTACAGGGGGGAGGGCCAACCGATGAGATGAGCGTCAGGAAGACATCACCCCTGCTTGGACCACCCGGGGTTGGTGATCGGCGATTTGTGCTTGGACTACGTGAGTACTCGCAGCGCTGCTAGTGCGACGACAACAGCGAAGATCCAAGACACGGGAGCGCGTGATCATGTGAGCCCGACCTTTATTCAGTTAAGTCCACACTTACTCGTACAGTGGCGCCACCGTGCCAGTGAGCTCTAGCTCGCTCGTGGTGCTTGGACAAAGGAAAAGGAGGTTCACTCACTCACTCATGGGTAGGTCCACTTGGACCTTTGGGCATATTCAGCAGGGCCTTGGATCACGGCGCGCCATCGAGCAAACAGATTCAGACGAGGGCATGTCACATCTGCCGACTCGTACATACACGAAAAAATCGGCAGCGCAAGAGATTTTCACACGGCGTATCCGTCGGTTTCTAACAGCTGCGTATGGGTTCACTGAACTTCTGTATCGGTGATTGTTTCGCCATGCTAAAACTTGGAACCATGATGCCTGGACCTTGCGCTGTTTGCACGCGTGGATCCGTGTACCTATCTAATCTACCAACCCCACATGCATATGCATATGCCCGGCTGCCTGTGATCGTGATGCAACGCCACCTTAGATCCATGTGCAGATTACGCAGCAGGAGTACCGGACACCGGAGAGGAAAGAATAGATGGGATCTGCAGCGAGAGGGAATTCAAAAGTTGATCATCAAGCTAATCATTTTTCCCCGGTTGGAAACATCCTGCTCTGCGAGATTCTTTGGAATGCGGAAGCCGGAAGAGGAACAAAAGCATGTGTTGCAGAAATGTTGATGTGTGCAATGTATCAGTGCGCTACAACATCAATTCTTTGCCTCGTTAATTCTTCATTGCCGAGATGGCCTAACTGTGGCCTTTGCCCACTTTGCAAGCAGGTGCAGGAGTCTGCTGCCCACCTTCTTTTCCAACGTAGATTTTCTGCCTGAGTTTGGAACGAGATCACCGCCTAGCTAGGCATTCAAGACCACTCCCAATGTTGTGGAGGCATGAAGATTCAGTTCTAGCATGCTGGCATAAGACGATGAGTGATGGAGGTCAAAACAGGAAGGCCATTGCTTCAGTTATGATGCTTGTCTCATGGAAAATCTAAAAGGACCGCAACGCAAGAATTTTTCGCAACACTGCTGCTCTGACCTCCATTGTCGTCAGCAAAATCAAACATGAAGCCCATCTTTGGGCGTTGGCGGGAGCCAAGCATTTGAGTCTTAAAAAAGTAAAAGGAGTCCAAGCTCCGACCTCCTTTTGTTTTGGCCCATCTCTGGGCTGTAAACCAAACACACCCTAGGCACCTGAGACGGGAAAACTTTTAATAACACTAACACTGAAAAAAGGTAACGAACTCTCTCATATACTTACAAAATTCTTGTTCAGTAGCCGAAGCATATGCACAAACCTACTCTACTGTACAACCTACTAATATATATTACATGACATTACACTACAATGGACAAACAAACAACAGATTCCGACTAATGTACATTTACAGTTGTACCGCTTTTGCTTCGCTGGTTGTTGCCCTCTGCCTCTATCTGTACAGAGGGGATACACCGATTACGATTAGGGTTCATTGATGAAACATTAGAAGCTGTATGAGACCTGTACACATGATTCCTTGTGGAGGTCCACTGTTATCTCGTCTCAACCTTTTAAAGTTTCTCTGAATTAGCTAATTACTTGGTATGTCAATCCGGTAACTCCACAATCATCTCGTCTTGGTTTTCCTTTGCTGCACAAACAAACATGGGACAGCAAATTCAGTACATGTTTCCTCGTCAATTTTAACGAGGAATGTGGACGCCAAATAAACAAGAACATAGTGATCCAAGTCACAGTACATCTGTACATATATAGTGAAAATAGAGCAACTACACTATTGGTTCTTCCAAAAATGTTCTTTTTTTACTGAATCACCACAATACAGTTAAAACAGTTAACTTGCTTGCATAGCTACGACGTATATATAACACTCGATAGAAAACAGTATAAGATACGTCTATGGTAGATTGGCTGTTTTGGAATGAACTATGCATTCAAATGTCCAGGAGTATAACAACAAAATGAATAATGCCAGTTCTCAGGGTTTTCTTTTTCAGAACAAGTTCCCAGGGTTGTTCCTTCCCTCCATATCAAAATACAAGATGTTTTTTGACTGTCAAAAAACATCTAACATTTTGATACAGAGGGGGTATTTCATTTCTGAAGTTCAGAAACACCATTGAATGAACACAAACATCAACCGTAAGTATAAAATGCTAGTACTTACAGGATGATCTTGACTAGTATACTTCTGAGCTCCTTCACAAGAGGAGGTATGTCGCGTGCCATTTAAGGCGCGGGACAGGCGCCGGAGAAGAACTTCTATGTGGTTGTATATGCTGCAGCATGTAGTCACAATTAGTTCATAATACATGGGGGCATAATGTGAGCTACACTACACAATTTTAAAATTTCCATTGTCCAGACACGCCAAACAAGCCAGTTTGAAGGAAAAGTATGAACTCAGAAAAGCATGGGTGTTCTCATCAATCATCATTCAGATTTTTGACTTATTGTTTGTCAGATTTGCAAATACTACCTCTGCATACAAGTAAAAGGGAAAATTACCTGAGCCGATGCCTATTGCATGTTGAAAAGAAGGCAACAAAACCGTACAAAATGCTCCGGACTGCACGGAAAATCTACAACAAGAGCCAATGTAAGTTGCATAATATACTTGAAAAACAATCACTAGGCGTGCAAACAAACTTATGTTACCTGGTACAGAAGATCTTTCCAGAGTGATCCCCAAATGGAAGTTTCAGATGTAAGCGCAGGTGCTCTGGATGCAGAACCAACTTGATATAACGAACTTAATGTTGACCAGGTCTGCCTTAAAACATCAACAATATCATCAAAGAAGTCTGCTACAAAACTTGCTAGCGCAACGACAAGTCGGAAAGGTGCAGCTAGTATCTCTCCGACGAACCAAATTACAGGGTACAAGATTGAATTGGCTGCAGTAAATAAATTATTAGCAAGTCATCAGAATAAAAACACAAACGGAAAAAGAAACAGATCATTTTGGAGATTACAGTAACAATACCTATATTAAACATCGTACTGAAGATAAACCAAAATGGCCACATGATCATCTGCACTGTACTGATAACCGCACTGAATGATGTTTCCATCGCTACCATTGCAGCTGAACTGAGATATTCAACTGTTTCAGCACAAAGGTTCCATAGTGGCAGGGTAAATTCAAGAACCTCCAACAGTGGCCCCATAATTGGCTTTGTCAATACACTAAGAACAGACTTAGTAGCACGTACAATCTTAAGAGACCATGTAAAAGCCTGTTGGAAATTGTTCAGAAAAAGCATGGTTCCGAGATACTTAAGCCTTGAGATCATTTCCCATGTCTCTATCCAATCAAACAAAGGGCCAAATAATCTAGAGGCAGTTGCCTTCAACATTGGTACATTCTTGTAGAGGTCATAAAATCCTATAAGAACAGTAATCAATGACATCAAGACGTATAGTGCTCTGACTAGAGGACACATCCATGGGCGATATATCTTGCAGAACACTGGATATGACTGAAGAAAAATGACCCATGAAGGAAGACCATACTCAAGTAATGTTAAGAGCCTCACATCAGACAGTATAACTTCCTTTAGTCTGAACGGCAGATCATGATCATTGAATCGGAACAAGATCAGCACATCCTTGTATGTGTTAGGCTCCACCAGTGGCTTGCCACTGTCATTATCACTGTAACATGATGAAGATGAATATGATGAATATCTTGGTGAGGTCACAAATTCTGAGTATGGTTCCTCAGACATATCACTTCCAGCATCAGATCTTGTTATCCTTCTTCTCTTGTAAGGTCCAGAGCAAGGTGGTGGGGTGTATGATGAGCTTGTGGAACTTGACGACACCCTAACACAATCTCCAGAATCATCACCGTCGCTCTTTACACTCTCAGTGTCCCATAATTCAGGTGTTAAGTCATCTAGGGCATCATAAAAAACATCACCTGTAACAGCAAGCATATATAAGCAGATTGTACCAGCAGGCGAGAATAACAAATCTCAGAAGTTCAGACTTTTACCTTTAGGAGAGATGCTATTTAAATAATCTTGTAAGAGCTGACACTCTGAGTAATTCCCTGAGAACCAAGAAGTGATTAAAGATGAAGCTTGATTGACACTATCGAATTCCCATCTCTTCATTATTTTAGCTTCGACCACCATTGATGTATCAGTCTACAACAGCGTGAAGGGAAGTAAGCATGGGCTATCCGTTTAAAGCCGTCAATATGATATTCATTGTAAACTATCAACATTAAACAGCAATACCTGAAGCTCATTCAAATAATTAATGCCACGCACATCAGCCCAGTCTACCTCAAAAATAATAAAACCATATAATGTCCGATGCAGCTCCCTATTCAGCAGGCGAGAATCCTTCAATTTATTTACTTGAAGCTTCTTTTTCCGCATGGTATCATCAATCAGAGTATACCATCTGGATGATTGATTCCACACACGTGGAGCAGATGTTGGGAATTCTGAAAATACAAGCTTATGTCCACCTTCATCTCTCTTTCTCCTAGTTCTAGTGTTCGCGAAAGGAGAAAATCTTGACTGGAGCACAAAATAGCAACAGTAAGCAAGAGTTATCACAGGAGCAATTATGTGAGTTTATGAGTATATATATTGTTATAATATCAATTACAGAGGGACTGGTGCATAAGAGAGTAAAGTGGACCTTGGTAACCATCAATTGCCACAGGTGAGCAGGTTTTGTATTCTGATCTAGCAACCATGGACGGTTGTCAAGGAATATAAGGAACTTCTTGGTATCGGGGCACAAAAATATAGTGAGCTCTGCAAGATATGACTGTAAATCCCTGCATATGGAAAAAAGCAACCGTTGTTCCAGCATGCCTGACTAATGAAGAGTACTGCAAATGGAAATGGAAATTTACTAATGCATTATCGTCAGGATAACAGATACTGTGTGGAAAAAGTAGAAGAAAGAATAGCTTGTAAGTTGCATAACCTATGAACACCCTACACCTCTGCATATTTTAAAATAGCAAAAACCTAAAGGATTTCAGCATGCCATGGCATCCAATTCCTGCATTTTGCCTATTCATGTGTTTTGGAAATCACATGAATAAAAAGAAGCCAAGATTTAGGCCCTGTTTGTTTCAGCTTTAGGCAGCAGATTCTCGTAGGAAAAATCTGAAGCTGAAACAAACAGCTATTTGGAATCAGCTTTGCTAGTGAAGCTTAATCTGGATTCAGACCATTTTTAGTGCAATTGCCTGAAGCACGTCCAGGTGTACTTCAGTGGCAAAGCTGATTCTGCTCAGCTTTGCCAGTGAAGCGAATCCACAAGTGATCAACTGAAGCTGAAACAAACAGGGCCTTTAACCTTTCTTCTCTCTGATATGTGTTTAGCCCAAAAGTGCAAACTAGGAAGAATATGTCGCAAGAGGGGTACAGTCATCAATCTAAAGGGAGGTGCAAGCAAGTAAGAAGCCTAAAGGAAAATCCTAAATGATGTTGCAGAGATCAAAGGTATTGCGGATTGACTTTGCTATAAGTGTGTGCCACATCCCTGAATGCAGTCAGGGTGAAAGGTGATCAACGGTGATCAATTGAACAGCTCCAGTGCAATATTAATCTTATGTATTAACACCTTCACTTTGCTACGCAACTTTGTCCATCAACTGCTTTATATAGCAAAACTACCCAGCACCGGTGTCCTTTCTACATGACTACATCATCACTGTTTTCTTTTTCTACCCTGTCCAATAAGAAAGTAAACGCTAGACTGAAGGACAGTAGCGAATGAAACATCAACATCAGACAATTCAGCTACCCAACTCCTACTTTGGGATATTTCTTGTCTTTTTCTTAAGAATTGTATGTTGGAACTTTCTCACCCCCGCAGGCCAAACAAATGCTACCAATTTGAGATTCTCGCCATCTTCCTTGCCGCTAGGAACTGTTGCAACGAAAGGTGAACTGTGCCCACTAATGTAACTGAATGAATTTTTCCCTTTACCCACAGAAACAGCAGCATATCTATTCCAGTACAGCACAAGACCACTACATTTTTTTTACTGAACACAGACAATAACAGATGGAGTTTGCTCAAATCAATCCCCATTCCACCGGAATGCTCATGTCCATCGAACCAGCAACAAGAGAGCAAGAAATTTCCACCGCGAGATCACAAGCTCCGCGAGCAATCCCCCCGAATAAACATCCAATCCCCTGAGAATGAAAGACGAGGCGTACCCGATTTGCAAGCTGGTGAGCGGGAAGAAATGCCGCCTGGCGCCGCCGCTCCCCATGTCGCCCTGCAGCGCGCACGCGAGAGCGCGCCAGAATTCCCACATCAGAAGGCAGATCAGAGTCAGAGGGCAGGCGGCCCGGAGTGGAGGCATCGAATCGAGCAGAATCGGGGGGAGGGAGAGCTCTGTCCCCTTGAAATACCTGGGCGGGGGTCAGAGCCCCGGAGCCGCCATCCCGTGGCGACGACGTGGCCGCGCTTGTCCGCATGCGGAGGCGGCCAGGCCAGCGTTAATGGCAGCTCCCCAGAGTCTCTAAAGACGCCGCCTACCCTGTCGCCTCCCCCCCGCCCTCCCCTCCTACGCGACACGAATCGCCAACGGCCTCCTCCTCCTTAAATAGCACCGGAAGTAGGCGCGCTCCGCCGGCGGCCGGCGGTGGATCGCGGCGCGGCGCGGCGGGGCAGCTAGGCAACCATCCGACGACGCACGCGGCGCGGCGGGGTATCTTCTGGCGTGAGCCTCCCCTCCCTCTCCCCTCCCCTCTGGGCGAAACCGACTCTGGCCATGTGGGGGCGCGACGGTTCGGAAGATATCGTCTCGGTGACGCGTGGGCCCGCGGTGCCTGGGCGGGTGCGCCCCGGCTCAGGTGCGATGCCGATGGCGCGAGCTCTCGCGAACCGCGTGGCACGCCGACACGTGGGACCCGTCGTCTCGTCTCGGCTCCTTGCCCCGCGAGGGAAGCAAGCGGAGCGCGACGGCCCGATGACGCGTGGGCCCTCCGTGACGGCGCCCCACATGTCGGCGAAGGTTCCGATGAGGCCGGGGGATCCTCTGCGCGGGTCGATGGAAGTCTGCGGTGTGCGCGCGGCTGTGTGGCGACGCGTGTCCGGTGGTTTGGATGTGGATGGGGACGGGGAGTTCGATGGGGTGACGTGGTGGTGGGTGTTCGGGCAGGCGCGCCGGGATCGCGGATGCTGGGGGGACACGCACGCGACGCGATGCGAGTGGGATGGCGGGGACGAGCGTGGGAGTGACGCCTCGGGCGCCGTGTGATTTAAGCGGTTTATTATTGCGGCCGATAATTATTGCCTGCTGGAGTTGGCCAGAAGCAGTCAATGGGCATGGGCCGGCTTTGGCAAAGCAATAAAGCTCACCGGACACTACTACTACCTCTACTTGTAGCCGTAGCCTCTAGAGGCAAAGTGTGGCTCAGGCTGGTCGTAATGATAGTTTTTTGTGATATATGACTTGTGTTAGGTTGGTTAAATTGATAATCTAGGGATACACGCACGCCCTGTAAACTGAGAGAGAGGTAGTAGTTAGTATCATGCACGCCAAGTAAACAATTTTGATGAGGTGTCATAACATTAAATGAAGAAAGAGATGATGGAGTATCATATCATGATACCGTATCATAATAAATGCTATGCTATTTTGTGTCATGCATGACAATAAATAAAATAGTACATGATACTAATATATGATACTATGCATTACAACCAGTCTCACAAAATGACCACCACAGATGTGGTAAAATTTGGTAAAAAGTTAAGGCTATGACATGTGGACCAAGTGGCTAGAAAAATATGGCAAGTCATAAGTATGACAATAAACCAAACACATGCCTAAACTATTGTGGCACGATTAAAGTTAGGCGTGGCAAGCTTAAGCTGCAAACCAAACAGGCCCTAAAGCTCAGTAGCTCACCGTACAGCTCCAAGTTTAGCACTGATGGATACGAGTGTTTGCTTGTTGTCTCTCTTGCCGGCCCAGAAATGCCAAGGATTCCACGGCCTTGCGCACTGGCTTGTGGTTGAGGCTTGAGAGCATTTTGGGTATATACCATTTTGATGGTGTAGCATGCTCGCAACAAGCCAGCAATACTCGTTCGATTGTATCCTAAGATTTTGAAGCTCCTGCCTTTTTTTACAACAGTTATCAAGATGGCACTCCAAAAAAAGGTGTCGTTGCTCAGTGCACGCAAAAATCCCGCCTACAGTGGCAACTTCTTTTTTTTGCAACGGAACGGCATATCCATCATCCACACAGGGCCGAATTGGGCTGTTTGGTGGACGGGCCAGGAACACTCCAGCTGTGTAGAAAAAAAATAGGCCGAGATACCAACTACAAAAAGAGGGTAGACAGAGATGTACATATCGGGCTGAATTGGGCCTTTTGGTGGACGGCCCAGGAGAGCTCGAGCTAATGGTTGTTTGAAGAATGATCCAGATGCAGAATAAATTGCGCGGCGCGATGGAAGAAACTCTCGCCTTAAGCATTTACAGCAACGGACCGGCCAATTAGGGCACACTTCAAAAAATAGAGAAGAAAAGGGGAGCACACAGGGATCAATCACTAATTAAGGAGTACTCATTGCAAAGAATACTCCACTTTCCCAGGTCATGACAAGTGACGCACATGCAACGCGCCACTTGTCGCAACCTGAGAGTTTTTCTTTTTTTTCGTAGATCCGTTTATTCAAAACATTTTATCTTTTAAACCGTGCGTCCAAATCTCAAACCGTTTTCACCATTGGATTTCTCGCGTCGAGATCTTCAAAACTAGATTCCATGTTGATAGGTTTTGACAAACTTTTTTTCACAAAAAAACCGGATGAAAAAAACCGGGCGAAAAAACCGAACCGGGAGCACGATTTTTTTCCCTTTCCAAAAGAGGCATGCCCGTGACTCTCGCGAAAGCACAACCGTGCCTATTGCAGAAACAAAACTGTAACTCTCGCAAAAGAAAAAAAACAGAAAACGCATTTTTCCCTTTTTGAGAGGCACAGACGTGACTCTCGCGAAAGCACAACCGTGCCTCTCGTGGAAGCAAAACCGTGACTCTCGCGAAAGAAAACAAAACAGAAAACGCATTTTGTTTTTCCCTTTCTGAGAGGCACGGCTGTGACTCTCGTGAGAGCACAACCGTGCCTCTCGCGGAAACAAAACTGTGACTCTTGAGAAAGAAAAAAAAGTAGAAAACATGTTTTTTTTTTCGTTTCCGAAAGGCGCGGCCGAGACTCTCGCGGAAAAAAAACAGTGACTTTCGTAAAAGAAAAAAATGCGTTTTTTCGCGCAATTTTCTTTTCGACCGAAAAGCTAAGTAAGACCAGGGGAAAACCAAAACGTCGAAAAAAACAAAAAAAACATTTAAAAAGCCGAAAACGCGTGCGAAAAAAATATCCAAAGGAAGCGTCCAAAGCGCGATACGTGGCGAATGGCTGAGAGCGCACTGATCGTTGTGAGGCTCCCGAAGAAGCGCTCGTTAACTAGTTGCTCCCTCACTAATTTCCTAGATGATATGCAGTGCTGCTAGCCACTGGACCCGTGTCGGTTTGTGATTTAGTAGTAAGGCTCAACCTAGTTTTGGCGAAACGAGCCGGTTTTTCACTTGTTCTTTTTTAAATTTTTGGTTTACGTGGGGTTTTCTTTGTGTTTTCTCTGATTCCCTAGATTTTCTCTGTTTTCCTGTTTTGTTCCTTTCTTGATTTTCTTTATTTCTTTCTTGGTTTTTATTGTTTTGTCCCTTCATTTTTCTTCGGTCATATTTCTTTCTTTCTTGTCTTTATCAGTTTCTTTGTTTTCTCTTGGGTTGCATTGTTTTTCTATACACATTTTTGTTATATATCTAATATATTTTTAATACACGTGAAAGCCGAGATTAATATTTTTCAAATATCAGATTAACATTTTTTGAATACATGATCATCATATTTTCTATACACATTTAACATTGTCTTTTTAAATGCTAGATTAATATTTTTCAAATATAAGGTTAACATTTTTTTATACACATTTCACATTTTGCAAATACAAGTTAACATCACAATTTGTATATTTTTGTATACATTTTAGGTAGACATGGTCATCATTTTTCTATACACACTTAGAAATATCAAAATGCGTGATTAATATTTTAAAAAACATTATGTCAAGTATATTTTTGCAATAAAATATGAAAAAAATATAAACATTAAAACAAATTAAAAAACGAGGATGTGGCCTCCAGCGTTCCTGGGCCGGCCCATCGAGAGGGTTCCGTAGGTCTTGCTCTAAGCGATAAATAAATTGTACGAGCCTGGCCGAATTAATCATCATCAATCCTACGCGCGGCCGATGTACGGCCCGGCCCACGCAACGAAAATTAACTCAGCGTTCCTCCTGGATATAAGTCGGTTTCGCCGCTAAATACCCTCTCGCCTTGCCGGCAACCGAAAACGCTCCCCGCTCTTCTCGCACCCACCCACCCCAACCCCCGCCCCGCCGAGGCCTCAATCGCCTCTCGCGTCGGTTCCGCGCTGCCACGCGGGGCCACCCTCCCAGCCTCTGCGCGTCTCGAGCCTCGGCGAGGGCTCGCTCGAAACCCTAGCCGCCGCAATGTCGCGCCGCGGCCGCGAGGAGGAGGAGGAGGAGGAGGAGTTCGAGGAGGTAGAGGAGGAGGAGGAGGCCGACGAGTCGGAGGTGGAGGAGGAGCAGGTGGAGGAGAGGGGCGGCAAGCGGTCGCGCGGCGGCGGGGGGAAGGGCTCGGGCGTCGCGAGCTTCATCGACGACGCGGCCAGCGAGGACGACGACGAGGAGGAAGAGGATGACGACGACGACTACGAGGAGGGCGGCGGCGGTCGCGCCCGCGGCCGCCGGCCCAGCAAGAGGAAGCGGTCGATCCTGATCGACGACATGGCGCAGGTCGACGACGACGACGGCGAGGAGGAGGAGGAGGACGGCTACGAGGAAGGTGAGTGCCCGCTTGCCCTATCGGCCGTACGCCGGCGTCTGGACCCGGGGTAGCAGAATCGCTGTCGTGTTTAACTTCCCGTATCCAAATTCGCCGGAGCTAGTGACGATTTCGTGTCGGATTTTTGCTTCCCAGTCGTTGGTTCCGCAGCATTTCTGCACTATCGACGATTTCTGTGATCGCCGATGCTGGTTCCCTCTCTGGAACCCTTGATTAACCTCGACCATGCCTGCGTTTGGGACTCGTTACCCCTGTTAGAAATGCTGAGGGTGCTTAGTTGGGTTGTTTGATGGCCAATCCGGCTTGAATTACATTCTATTGTTGCTTCAGTGTTGGCTAGGTTCGATAACCATATGTGAACCATCAGTGGCAATGCTTCTTACTTTCCTGTTGTGAACCATCAGTGGAATTTAGTGCGAACTGTGTTAATTTTGTAATTTGGCCATAAATGGGAGATCGTATGGAGTGAAGGACCAAAGTCCATGTTCCATTAAAACTTGTTACTTCCTGCCACTTATGGCTAGACCTACCCAGGATATACCTGGGAAATTGTTGTTACAATCAACTGTCTGGCTCTTTCCAAACCAGCATTGTAGTCAAGATGATGGGCAGAATCATATCCTCCAGAAATTACTAGGGACCTCTATATGATCAAGAGTTTTGGTTTCGATGCCCAGATGGTACTTTTATGTAATTTTTTGATATACTCTTGTTACTTCAAGCTCAATGTAACCATTATGTTTCTTAAGATTGGATGGTGCAGAATTTGATGTTTAGTCGATCATCAACTGCAGTTTCTTTATGGATGTACTCTTGCCATTGGTCCTGAGTTATGTTCACATGGATGTTTATTTCTGCCGTTCAAGTATAACATTTTTTACTTTCCCTTTCGGATTAAAAAATTTCTATGCTTGCCTATCTGTGGGTTGAGTTGTGTAGTATGCAAAAGCAAGACTATTTGTGTTAATGACGTGACTTACGCTCCTTTGCTTTTCGGCAGGTTTTATTGATGATGATGCTCGGGCTGATAATCCTGACGAGGATGTGAAAAAGGGTTCTAGACGTCATTTCAATCCAAATCCAATGGATGATGCAGACGATATGGAGAACTTGGAAGAGATGTTAAAATGGAAATATAGAACGCAATCACACTCTGATTTTGATGAAGAGGGTCTAACCGAGGTTGAACAGCAAGCTCTCCTGCCATCAGTGAAGGATCCAAAGCTCTGGATGGTGAAATGTGCGGTAGGTTGCAAGTTCTAGGAAAATTAAGCTCTTGCCTCAGCTCTGCTATTTGTTCATTGTACCATTTGAATCTCATTGTTGTTCTAATTATGACGTCAGATTGGACATGAGCGAGAGACAGCCCTTTGTCTAATGCAAAAGTTCATTGATAGGCAAGATCTCCAGATTAAGTCCGTCGTTGCATTGGAACACCTAAAGAATTACATTTATGTTGAAGCAGAGAAAGAAGCCCATGTCAAGGAGGTAACCAGTGCGTAAATTGACATTCTAGTCTTCTTGATAAGGGATGTTAACTAAACTTCATTGCAGGCTTGCAAAGGTCTGCGGAACATCTTTTCTTCAGCAAAAATACTTCTGGTTCCTACAAAAGAAATGACTGATGTTCTCTCTGTCACGAGTAAGTCTGCTGATCTTTCAAGAGATACATGGGTCAGGTTGAAGCTTGGTATATATAAAGGGGATCTTGCTAAGGTATGGTCATCATTGTTTCCCTGGTTGTTGCTAGTATATATTTGTCAATTGCCCAGTTATTTATTTTGATTACCCCCAGGTTGTCGAAGTTGATGATGTGCGCCAAAAGGTTACTGTGAAGCTCATTCCTAGATTAGATTTACAAGCTTTGACAGATAAATTGGTAAGTTATGCTAGTTGCCATTCATCGTGATTTTCTACCTGTCACCTTTCAACGTAACATACACTTTTATCAGTGGTTTGAGCTCATTGACATGCCATTTTATATATCGTCTTGCATCCGCTGTGAACATAGTACTTCAAGTTTGGGTTCTCTTTCCCATATGATTCACAAGTTCCATGCACTGCTGTGTCCAAAAATGGAATTAGTAGATTTTAACTTATTGAAGGACTTCTTAATTATCAATCTATCTTCTTGGTAGAATGCGTGTTTATACTTCGTATTGTGCTTGCTTGCTGGATGACCTAGCATGATATGACTTTTGTATTGTCAGAAAGGTCTTAAGGTTGCAAAGAAGAAGTCGTTTATTCCACCGCGAAGGTTATTTAGTACCGACGAGGCGAGGTGCTTAATGCTTTTCATCCTTTCGCTATCAAATGATAGTTCAGTTTTATTTGTTTATGTATCTTGTCTCCTCTTTTTTCTAACTTAAATGAACACAGGGAGATGAACATTCCTGTAGAACGGAGGAGAGATAAAGATTCTGGGGAATACTTTGAGATGGTTGGCGCTTTAAAATTTGAAGATGGTTTCTTGCACAAAAAAGTCTCGATAAAATCAATCAGCACACAGAATGTTAAGCCATCACTTGATGAATTGGAGAAATTCGGGAGAGTTGGTGATGACGTGAATGAAGATGTGGCTATATTGTCCACACTCAGCAGGAAGAAGGGACATTTTATGAAAGGCGATGCTGTAGTTGTTGTTAAAGGTGATCTCAAGGACATAAGGGGCTGTGTGGAGAAAGTAGAGGATTCTATTGTTCACATCCGACCAACACGATCTGATCTTCCGGTAATTACTTGCAGTGAATTTATTATACCACTATCAACTGGACTAGAAAATTTAAACATCTCTTTGTAACATGCAGAAAACACTTGCCTTCAGTGAGAAAGATCTCTGCAAATATTTCAATCCCGGGGACCATGTAAAAGTGGTTTTTGGTGTTCAAGAAGGTGTGACAGGCATGGTAGTTAAAGTGGAAGGACATGTCTTGACCATTTTATCTGACACAAGCAAAGAACATGTGAGCAATTGTTGGTACACCTGTGCATCTATTGGAAATTGCTTTGTTTAAACATATTTTGTAGTATGTTTAACTCTTTTTTGTGACTGCAGATCCGTGTGTTTGCAGATCATGTTGTGGAGAGTTCTGAGGTCACGACGGGGCTTACCAGAATTGGTGATTATGAATTGCATGATCTTGTCCTTCTTGAGTAAGCCCAGAATTTTTAGTGAGGTTGCTACCCATCATGTCTAACGGCTACGAAACAACTTATCCCATTTCTTCACTTTTCAGCAATTTATCATTTGGTGTGATTGTAAGGGTGGAAAGCGAAGCATTTCAGGCAAGCAGAACTGTCTAAATATTCATCTGACTGATTGTCTTGTACGTATAGTTATATGTATTGACCCTTTTGTATAATTAGGTTCTCAAAGGAGTGCCTGATAAACCTGAAGTGGTGCTTGTGAAACTGAGAGAAATAAAATACAAAATCGATCGGCGCACATCTGCAAAAGATAGCAAGAATAACACGGTGTCAACTAAGGATATTGTCAGGGTCATTGAGGGGCCATGCAAGGTGTGTACATTTTGCCTGTTATCTCGTGTTTTGATTATTTCTCTCACAATGTCTATTTATTCTGTTGTCTCAATTTAATCTTCTTATCACAGGCTAACAAACATTTCTTTTTCTGTTCACATTAGGGAAAGCAAGGACCTGTGGAACATATACACAAAGGGATATGTTTTATACATGACCGCCACCACCTTGAACATTCAGGCTTTATCTGTGCAAAAGCACAATCGTGTGTCCTTGTTGGGGGATCGGTTGTCAACAGCAGCAGGATGGTCTGTGCTTTGATTATCTCAATTAAATTTTATTGGTACCTAGAACATGCCATCATATCTTCAGTTTACTTGTTTTTGCAGGGTGTTGATACAGCAGATCCACGGCTTGGTGCTTTTAGATCTCCAGCAAGGATCTTGCAATCTCCTGGAGGGCTTCCGCCGAGAGGACCTTACATGAATTGTATGAATATTGATAGTTTGGATGCTCCTTATCTCTGCCATTAGTTTTAGTCAGCTGCATCTTGTGCGAAGTCTATTACTTACACTACTTTATGCTGATGTAATAATTCACTCCCCTCCTATCTAACACAGCTGGTGGAAGGTTTGGAGGAGGTGGTCGTGGTGGCAGAGGGCATGATGCCTTGGTGAGTAGATGCATCAAAATTAAATCTGGTCCCTACAAAGGATATCGTGGCCGTGTTAAAGAAGTGAATGGTGCACTCGTGCGTGTGGAGCTTGATTCACTTATGAAGATTGTCACAGGTGAATAATTTTTGTCACAATTGTTGTTGTCTGTCTACTGTTGACGACTAACCTTGCTGCAAACATATAGTTAAGAGAGAGGATATTGCTGACACAGCGAATGTTGGGACACCATTCCGGTAAATTTCTATTTGATCAACCATATTTAACAAGCTGTTCGGTACCATTTTCTCATTTGCTGACCAGTTGTATTGGCAGTGAATCTCGTTATTCATTGGGCAGTGAAACACCTATGCACCCATCTCGAACGCCATTGTATCCTATTCAAACTCCAATGCGAGAACCTGGAGGTGTGCTTACTTACATAGTTACATTCTTTGTTATGGTTCAATTTGAGATTGCCTAGATCACTTTTTCTATCACATATGTTGCTAAGACGTTTTATTATAGTATTGTATTACACACTATCTACAGTGACTTCTAATTTCCGTGAATTTGAAACGCCATACATTTAGAAAAGGAGGGAAATACTATAGTTGCACCTACATCAAAATAATTCTTGTGTTCTCTGTACTTGAAGTTGAATAGTCATTATATTGCCACTTTGGCTCTCTTGCGTCATTCACCCATTTGATCTGCAAATCATTTTGGTGCTATTTGTTCATTTTCGCCCTCTCCTGTTCAGATGCCTATCACATCGCCTATTTCTGTGCCATTCATTTCATTGTACCATGTACTGTTTCTTATTCCCCTTTTCCATGGTAACAAGTTATTTGAATTTGCGCAGCGACACCAATTTGTGATGGATCGCAAACTCCTATGCATAATCAAGCCTGGGCACCAATGAGTCCACCGAGGTTGGTATACTTCTTTGGAGAACAAATTGGTTACTTAGGCTTGCAGAATTGAAATCCTGAAATTTAGAATAAAGCAGCTTCAGATGTTTTGTGTATCCTGCCCCATAGTGAAACTATTTCAACCTTGTCTGTTGCGAAGTGGAGTGTTGAAACTTTTACTGGAGTTAATCTTGATGGTCTGTTTGGTTGCTGATTGTGTTCTAATTATATGATCAGGGATAACCAGGAAGATGGAAATCGTGGCACTTGGGGCGCTTGGGGGATCAGTCCAGCTTACCAGGTTCCATGTGCTTCTTGTTAACTTTGAAAATTGTTTATCCTTGTGTTGGCTACTGAAATGTATTGCTGTTTCTACACACAGCCAGGAACTCCAGTAACTAGGCCATTTGATGCCCCCACTCCTGGATCAGGGTGGGAAAGTACCTCTAGAACTGGCTTTGGTGATGCTCCATTCAACGCTCCAACACCTAGTGCTCAACCAATGACCCCAATTCCTGCCTCTTATTTGCCTGGAACCCCTGGTGGCCAGCTAATGACCCCAGGGAATGCTGGAATGGACGCAATGTCTCCAATGATAGGTTTGCCCTTGCCCTTTCATCTGCAACTGGGATGGGATTGAAACCAGCACCTTTTTTGTGTGCACATCTGTGAATACCTTTTGCCAAAATGCTTTCAGGGGATGAGGGCGGCAGTAATTGGCTCTTGCCAGATGTTTGCGTCAATGTGTCCAGAGGAGATGGTTCCACCAATGGTGTGGTGAAGGAAGTGCTCCTGGTATGTAACGTTCATTTATGGTTGTTACAAGTGCATGCAGAAGTGGTTTCTCCACATGTTTCTTTGGTGCCGGTTTTTTTTATCTCCGCGAGTCTGAATTTGCAGGATGGATCTTGCCGTGTCGCACTTGGGCCATCAGGCAGTGGGGATGAAGTAACAGCTCTTCCAGACGAGCTCGAGATCATCAGGCCGAAGAAGAGCGACAGGGTCAAGATAATGAATGGCAGCATGCGTGGAGTTATAGGAAGACTGGTAGGAGTCGACGGGTCTGATGGGATTGTCCGGGTGGAAAGTCCGCTTGACATGAAAATAGTAGACCTGGTGATTTTGGGTAAACTAGCAACGTGAGATAGCTGTTCACCTGTTAGGTGTTATCTGAACTGTCCTAGGCCGCAAAATTAGAAGGAAAAATACATGTTTTTGGTCAACTTAGCAATTTTAGATCGCTCTAACCGGTCAGATTGGTTGTTCTTAATCCCACTTGCTCAGTATCATGTGAATTATTGGACCATGATGTAGATATTCCCAGATGCTGCCCGGAGATATACTCGGGAATGCTTGATCTTTCTAATCCTGACATGACACATCATCCCGTTTTATCTTTCTGCACTTCGTATACTTATTTAAACTTTTTGGATTGGGATTTACTCCTATGGTCTGCTCTAATAAAACCTGGAGAATCTCTTTCAAGTCTGCCTGATACCACATCGGTTTCCGTTCTGAACCTGTGGCAGTGCAGCATGGCACAGTTGATGGAAACCAGTTTTATGTAGGCGAGCTGAGTTAGGGAGGGTACCGTCCAATAGGATCCACGCCTCCAGGGGACCATGACTGAGAGATCAAAAATAGCTGAGGATTGAAAAATGGTTCAGTGAGCTAGATCCCATTTCAGAAAATGACGAGGTCAGCTCTTATTTACATATACAAAAAAATTGCAATCATTTGTCAGCTTGGGAAAAGTTACCGCACATTTGTCTAGAATAAGAAACACCAACTTGATAAAAAAAACTCTTGCAGTAACCTTTTTCGGTGGAAAACTTGCAGTAACTTATTGTAAAAGAAACCTCTAAGCCCAAAACCACAAATAATTATATCTCCCTCCAAATTTCACATTGATGTGTTCCTAGTGTATTTATTTTCATATATTCTTTTAAGGCATGATTCTTTGCGTTGCATAATACGAATGCTTTTCCTTGAGTATTTGTGCCTTTTCCATACGACTTTATTTTCTATAGCTATTGTACTTTTCTTGCTTGATGAAGCTGTCCGTGATGCATGATTTGAATGCTGAGCCAATGGATTAAGACTTGGGTTCCAATTCCATCGTCACTCGTCACTCTGCTTCAACGCACTGTTAGCATAATGAATGGAAATGACTAAATCAACTGTTGCAGCTGAACATGCCAGTAAAGAGAAAAGGAGAAGACACCAACCAAGACAAGAAAATCGCATAAACTAAAGAAACGAAGGCCACTGTGAAATAAGCCATCAAGGAAAATAGCCTGCGCAGATTGATTCCACCAGGAATAGTAATCCGGTGTGCAAAATAAGGATAATTATTCAGTATGCATGTCACATGGAGAAAGTGACCCTTTTTTAGATACATAAACCGAGAATCATCACGAGGAAAGTACGTTGAGGCGAAGAAGGGGTCGGTCAACTTAACCTAGTGAATGTCTCATTCAGCCCACACTGCCTACCTTCTTCCTTGACCACGATCGACTAGCACCCAGAGGCGAGTCTCTCTCAAGAAAAGAAAAAACCCAGAGGCGAGGCGGTGGTTTATAGGTCATTGCACATTACTCTCCAGCGCAGCATTCCGTCTACACACGATGGATGAAGTCTAAACTTAACACCATGGAGACATTGCTATGTGCCTTTGAAGTGCGATGCATGCCGACTTACAAACATATTTAGCAAATGAGCACGCAAAGCCGGAAAATAGATTTTAGTGTAGTGATCACTATGTTCCCCATGCCTCTCATGCCTAAAAATCTGCATCTATCTTTTGTCAATATCATCACGTAAATCTTAAAACTCACACTTGGTTCTTCTGAAATCTCTATATGATCAGTTTGTAGAAGTATTCACACTATCTTCCTTTTATAAGGAGGAAATGAATAGTAGGTTTGGTTTAATACGACAACTCATCCGAGCACATGGTGCGTCAGTCAGTGAATTTAATATGTTACTCGAAGCCACGAAACAAGATTGGGACAACCTGGATCTTTCATTACAAATTACATAATCATTTACGAGCTGGAAGAAAATTATTGTACTACATTAAACTAAAAAATTTGCATTAATACACTATAAACATAATATTTAAGTTATTTTAACATAATGTAAGAAAGATTTTTGTGTCACATACAATACGTTAAAAACCCAAAATAATAACCATTTCCCTCAAAATTCACATGTATGAGCTTCGTTCTATCCTCGGCATGGATGGTTTTCCTCATAAGCCGGAAAATTCTTAGAGATGTTATCAAAATAATTTAAATATATATGATGGATCTTGTCAAGTTGCACTTAGGTCAAAGATGCGATGGGGACAAAGTAACGACTCTTCCAAACAAGCTTGTGATCGTCAAGAGAAGAAGAATGACATGCTGAAGGTAATCAAATAGAAAACTGATAGCAGTCGACGAACTTGGTGGAATTGTCAGGTGGAAGGCCCACTTGAAGTAAAAATAGTACACATGGTGATATTGGGAAAATTAGCAATGTGAGATAGTTGTGCAGCCATGCATGCAAGAACAACCGTGGTTCATACTTCCTCTGTTCCATAATGTAGTGCATGTAGATTTTTTTTGAAAATTCAAACCACACAAACTTTGATCAAGTTTGTGGAAAACATTTATATTTAAAATGCCAAACGTATATCATTAGATTCATCATAAGATGAAGTTTCATATTTTATATATTTGGTATATAAATAGTTTTCTCTATAAATTTGGTCAAAGTTTGCAATGTTTGTCTTTAAAAAAAATCTATATGCACTACATTATAGAATGAAGAGAGTATTTAGTAACATGTGAGGTATTATCTAAGAAGTCCTTGGTAGCAAAATTAAGAGACTAGATGTTTTTTGGTCAAACTAGCAACTTAAGATCTCTCTAACTGTCTAACAGGTCAGATTGATGATTCTTAACTCCAGTTGTAAGTATTCTATAAATTATTGGTTCATTTTTTTATATTCCCAAATGTTGGCTAAATCTATGTTCTGGAATACTTGATCTTTATGTGCCTAACGTTGCTTGTCATCCCGTTTTATTTTCTGAAGCCTTACTGTGTAATCTATATTTTGCACTCTGCGCACTCTTTAGGGGGGTGTTTGGTTGGATTTATTTCTGGCTTTTACACTTTAGCTTGGAAGCCAAAAAGGCATCCATTTATGAGCTTTTGACTTTGACTTTTGCCTAATATTGCTACATCATGGTATAAGCCAAAAGCCATAAATAGATGCTTTTTTGGCTCATAAACCAAAGTGTAAAAGCCAAGAATATAAGCCCAACCAAACACCGGTTTGTCTTATTTAATCTAGTCAACTATACCATCAACAAGTGTTAGACAAAGTCAGAGTTTTTGCCTGCCGCGCTGCTATAAATAGTTTGGCAGTTCAATCACAAGTTTCGAGAAGAGAGATCAAGCTACCAACAAGGGTGAGAAGTAATCACCTTCATCTCGGCAACATATATGTGGGGTGAAAGGAATGATGTATATGACACATTATCAAGGTTCGTCAATATGACTATGCGCACTCATGAGAGTTGACATGCTTTGCTAGGATCCGCTATCAACAATTGACTTGAGTCATGTCCATGTGTACTTAAACCTATAAGGTCGCACACTTAAGGACGAAATCCTAATTTGAATTAGGATGTGAATTAGACTGGGATTACAACTCTAATGAGCCTCCAGTGTAGAAGCACATTAGAGAGGTATATATTTGCAATGACGACTGCCGATCTTGTTAACAATTGCCTAGGACAATTCCGCACACCGATCCATCATCATTACACACTCGCTATTTATAATATATAGTAATATATTCTAACTTTATATTAACAACACCTACTTTTATATTTTAGTTCTCCGATATCATGAAAAGCTATCCTCTTTATACCCACAACGTAATTTTATTTCTTATTTCTAGATGGAAGCAAACGTTCGGTATACGTAGAGTCGTATCAGTGGTAGATAAGACTTGATAGAATATTGATCTTACCTTTAGTTCCTTGTGCGTTTGACACTTCATACTTATCACTTTTACCTTTTGAAATTGCTACGATGATTCCTTACACTTGGGGATTATCAGGTTGCTGCATCGGCGCGTCAGACAGCTCAGTCACGTCCATAGCGTGCGTCCGACGCGAGGCAGGAGGAGCTCACGAGGTGAAGGGAAGGAACGAGAAGAGCGGGGCTGGAAACGCTCGATTCGTCAGAGGCCGTCGCTGGATGGAGGCGCGATGCGGTGCGGGTGTCACGTGTGTGTGCGCTGGCAGCAGGAGCGCCGCTCCCCGCCCTCGCTCCATGCCCCCGCGCATGGCAGATGCTCGATGAAATGCATAAACCGAAAAATAACTTTACTCTATTAAATTTAGGGGATCGACTAGGTCTGACAAAAACTTAGTGAAGTAAAAATACTCCACTGAAGATTTACTCCGCCGGATCCTATATGCTATTCTGGGGGATCGGTGTACTGCAATTTCACGCATGCCGCGGAAGACCACCTCAGTATCTGCATGAAGTACGAACACATGGTTTTCCATTCACTCGGCGGCCCATGCCTGTCGCGTGCGGCCATGCCATTGCCATGCCTCCGCTTGCATGCTCGGTCACAGAGAAGCGGTGTGTAGTAGTACATCTGTCATCTGTGGGATGGCATCCCTCTCTCTATATATATACATACACACACAAAGTCTAGGCACTTAGAGCTAGGCCATGCCCATTTAGCTCTGCATTGCCCTCTGAACTATGTATGAGACGCTTGTTCATCTGGCATGAGTGAAGTGAGATAGGGGAGGGAACCAAATGTTTTATGGTGTAAAAGCAAATCGGCTGCTTTCCGGTGAGTGGTTGCTCTCGACTCAGTCGCTCAGGTTTACAATGGTGTTAGAACTCGGAGAGAAACTGATTCAGTTGCCCTGTCCTTGACTTAATGGACCTGATTTGCTGCGGACTAAACTACAATGGGGCGGAGGGAAACCGCGATATGTGAACAACATCCCTGAAGTTGAAACCGCCGTGGCAGGTTCATTATACGCTGGCGATTTATGATTATATATGGTTTGTAAAATGGAAGGTTGCCGTGTTTGTAAAAGAGTTGTGATAGACGAAAATGTGGTTTTGATCGGGAGCACAGATGGTCTCGGAATTGAAACCGCTGATTAGTTCTCGAGATCCATGCAGTAAGTTGAATTGTGTTCTGTATTACATCCGTGGTCAAATATAAAATCTGGTGGCCTGCCATAATATCCCGCAGTTTTTTTTTTACCTTCTGTGATTGAAAAATGTTCACCGCTCACTTGGAAAATGTTTATCGTGTATTAAAAGTAGTTCATTATGTATTTTAAAACTGTCCAAATATTTTTTTTGTGTGTATTAAAATGTCCGTGAAGTTTTTTTAAATCCCATATTTCTTAAATACACAATGAACTTTTGAAAACTACACGATGAACATTTTTCGAAGAAAGGATGACCACCTATATACACGTCGAACTATTTCTAATGCATGATGAAAAATTCTAAAAAAAATGATGAACATTTTCTAATATATGATCAGCCTTTTGTAAGTATACGGACAATGTTTTTCACACAACGGTGAACATTTCTTAACTATGCACTGAACTTTGTTGCCAAAATATGACATGCGCCTTTTTTAGTGCACAATGGACATTTTTTTATACATTATAAAGAAGAATAAGAAGAAAATAAAAAGGAAAAAGAAAAAATATAACAGAAAAGGGGGAAATAAAAGAAAAACGTAAAGTAAATTCAAAAAGGAAAATAACAAAAGAAAATAGAAGAGGGGAAAATAACCATATGGGGTCACGCACATAGAACTCCGTCCGTTCAAAATTACTTGACGCTGAAATAATGTATCTAGACCCATTTTAATAATTTCGAATATGTCTAAGAAGAATCGAACAACCATATCTTCATGGGCTGCACGAACACCGTGTTTAATTAAATTAGATGACACACGGCCCCAATAGGTGCACATTCCTGGCATTTCCTCTTTTTTAGAAGATTTCTTGGCATTTCCTAAACTGCGCTTAAGTCGCCCGTTTCTTCGATACCAGAAACGGGCGCACACACCTCCCTCCGTGCTGGGCCAGCCCATTTGACCCTTTTTTTCTAAAACCCTACGAAAAATTCACACGCACGATGATTCAAACCAGCGACCTCCTCTTTCTGTCCAAACTACACTATCCACTCGGGACAAATCACCTGCTGTGACTGCTTTTATCCTTTTCCCCTCTTTCTTCTGTCTTTCCTTCAATGTTTTTATTTTACTCCTTTTTTCTTTTGTCAAAATACGCGGAATTTTTCAAATTCGATGATTTTTTTCAAAATCAATGAACTTCTTTTTCAAATTGCCAAACTTTTTTCAAAGTTGATGAACTTATTTTCAAATTTGACAAACTTTCTTTTCTATATTTTCTAAAATTTGTGAACTTTTTTTTAAAAATATGTTTATTTTCAAAATCGACGAACTTTTCTTCAAAACCCGTGACCTTTTTCGAATAACAATGTGATTTTATAGCGTTAAAATTGTGGAATTTTTTTAAACTGATGACCTTTTTCAAATTTGTGAACTATTCTTCAAAATTGGTGAACTTTTATCCAAAATCGTTGAAATATTTTTAAATTCATGACACTTTTTTGAAAATTTGTGAACTTTTTTCAAAATTTGATGAATCATTTTTCAAACCAATAAACTTTTTTCGAATTCCATGAATTTTTTTAAAAAATTGTACCTTTTTCCCATGCTGGCAAATCTTTTTATTGCAAATATGTTATTATTTTTAATGATTTTTATGGGTGCAGAATTGTAACATCTCAAATTTTCAATTTGAAATGTTATGCATTAGATCATCACTGTATATCATTATTTGCTTTTGGTTTGATCCTACAAATTCTACGCAACTCAAGGACCCCCGGAGAAAGTTGGGGATTTCGTTATTTTCATATTTGGGTTTCTCAAATTTTGAAAAATAGGATCATTTGATTTTAATTATTTTATCTTTAATTATTTCTATTATAAAAATATGAGAGAGGGAATAAATGACTTTCCCAAAATAAATTAATACTGAGGATTTAATGATAAAATAAATAAGATTTTATTTTGAAGTTATCTGCTATTTTATTTGAATTTAAGAAAAATGCGCGCTTTTCAAAATTACATTTAGGCCCTAAATAAATGTTCATCCTGTTCGGCTTGATTTTAGAAGTCAGGAAAATTTTATTTCAAAATTTTTGGAGTCCATTTAGTATTTATTTTATTTGTTTTTCTGCGCGTAATTATTAAAAAAACGTGCAACCGACTTAGGGCCGGTTTCGGCCAGGACTCTTCGGGCCGGCCTTTATAAGGAGCCGACCCCGAGCCCGTTAAGCCCCAAACACTAGCCGCCCGCTGCCGCCGCCGCCCTGCCGCCGCGCCGCGCCACCGCCGCACCTGCCGGCCCACGCCGCTAGCCGCCGCACCCCGCCGCCCCATGCCGCTAGCCGCCGCCGCCACCCGCCGCCGGAGGTTGACCCCGCCGCCGCCGCCGGTTTTCCCCGGAAAATCGTTTTCCTCCGGTTTTCGTTCGGTTCTTTTACATCCTTTTTCTAGATCGGGTTTTTTCCGGTTTAGTTTATTTAGCGAGCGTTCGCTCGTTCGTTCGTTTTAACGAACGCGTTCATCGTTTAGTTACAGAAAACGAACGTTCGTTCGTTAATCTGTTCGTCGTTTTTTTTTTTGCTCGGATTTTTCATGATTATTTCTGATCGCGATTTCAGATCTGATTTTCGTTTTAGTATAACTTTTCGTTCGTTTATCGAAATCAGGCGATTCAAGCGCCTGGAGTTTTGTCTCGAAACGTTCTTTCCGTTTAACCAACTCAAACAATTTTTTGCCTCTGTAAAATTTGACTTAGATCCAGATTAGTAAACGAAGTTTGTTTCTTTTCCCGTTTGATTTTCATTCCTTCGTTCGATTTGATTCTTTTTGCAAACCGGAGTTCTTAAGTTGAACTTTCTGTTAGATCTCTTATTTGAGTTTTACCTGTGCATTAGATGAGTGCTTATTGTATGCTTGTTTGTTTGCGATAGAGTACCCGGAGTGCGCCGCTTGCTACTTCGAATCGCTAGGTTTCGCGGATCATCAGCAAGGCAAGTAACACTTTGATCATACATCCTACTACCCAGTTTTTATTGCATTAGATCAATCCTCAAACATTGCATGAATAGGATCAAATTAAATTATGGGTTTTGGAAAGTAGATGAGGTAGTACCTATCACCTGTTTTATTATCAAACCCTTGAGAGTTACTTCTATGTTTGCTTATATTGCCATGCTATGCTAGTAGACGTGGATTGGGTGAGTATATCCATGACAGATGTGAGATTGTTAAATTAATGGTTTATTTAAGGTGGCAACTTAAACACACATCTGGGTGGATTGAGGCACCTGGGTATTCTAGCGATTGCCTGTTTTTCTTTATGGACCGCCACCCAAGCTCAAAGGGATCATGAGATTATTCATACTAGAAACTTCCGTGTGCTGCCACAAGCTACTATGGGCTCTAGCATAGTTGACTAAGTCGTGCGAACTCTTACAGTGATAGACTAGCAGATGTAGGGGATGTAGCTTGGTACGGTCTACCCGTTCGTAAGGTGCTAGCGCTTCTGAAAGACTATGTCTCGGTCATCCGTTTCTCAAACATCATGTAGTGCGAGAATCCCAACGGAGAAGATCGAGTCTTGTGGGGAAAAGTGCGCAAACCTATACAGAGTGTATAAACTAATCATGATTAGCCGTGTCCCCGGTTATGGACAACTTGAGTATCTAGTACATGGATTATCATGTGAATCTCATTATGTTACTTTAATTAATATTGTTGGGTTTAATGATGATGCTTAATTGGGATTGAGAGGGTGTCTACACTCTCAATGTTTAACAACCACCATGATAGTTAAATAAAATTTATTCCTTTGCAGTAGGGAAAATTGACTTTACGTAAAACTGTAACCATAGAGCTTTCCACCAGCCAAATATGTATGTAGTATAGTCTTATTCTTCCATTACTCTCTATGTGTTACTTTGCCAACATATTCCATATGCTGACCCGTTTTTGGGCTGCAACGTTCATGTTGCAGCTTTTCAGACGACGAGTAAGGTGCCTTTAGGTCATGGTTCTATACTCAGTGATGCCGTTGGAGTTGATGGACTCACTTATCTTCCAAGCCTTTCGCTGTTATCGTTATTAGATGGCCTTAAGCCATATTTATTGTAATAAGTTCTCTTTTGAGACTTTCGATGTAATAAGTGTGTGATTGCTACTCTGTTATAAATCCTTCAAGTACTGTGCGTGTCAGCATTACTGATCCAGGGATGACACTGAAGTACAGAGATCAGACTGTTTGAGGTCTGGTCGCTACAAGATATGTTAATGTTGTCTTAAAAGAAGTATGAAATAGCATTGTTTTCGCATTGTAGACAATGATATTGTCTTGGTCCAATGATTATCGTGTTGAGTCTTTGGCGGACGACATTGGCATGCAGGTTGGAATCCTACGTCTCTCATTCCTATTTTCCAAGGAGGTAGCTTGGCTGGCACACTAGGCGTCGCGCGCGAGCACCAAGAGCGCCAAATAGGAGCTCCCCACATTCTGTTCAAGGCCCTTGATTTCCCTCACGTCCTGCGCCACGACTCATAATTTCGAGCTTGACACCTCCGCCAGCCTGCCCTTTCTAAACCTTCCCATAATTTTACGAAATCACTAATTAAGGTGTACTCTTTGCAAAGGTCATTTACACCTCTCCATGTTGCAACCGGAGAATTCCTTTTTTTCATAGATCTGTTTTTTCAAAACGTTTTATCTTTTAAACCGTGCGTCCAAATTTTAAACCATGTTCACTGTTGGATTCTTCGCGTCGAGATCTTTAAAACTAGATCCCACGTTAATAGATTTTGACGATTTTTTCCCATCAAGAAGACAAAAAAAAACCCAGAGACAAAAGCACATTTTCTTTGCATGATCTGCTGCTGATCAAATTCATGATATAATTAGTAGATGCTCTTCTACTGCATATGTACTCTTTATCCCGGCTAATGAATGTGCATCATGGCGAAATCTGCAGGAAGGCAACTAATGCACAGGGGAACACAATACGACTGTGGTTCTACGTCTATTACGGTTGCATAACAAACTTTGGTGGGATGCATCGGCCCATGTGTTTGTGATTTATCTGTAGTACATGATGTATGGTTTTATATCTTTCAGAGCCAAGGTTTGCCATACCAAACTTGTGAATATTTGTTCCATTGGCAACTTTGACCATATTTGCCTACCATTAATTAGGTTTGATGGCAAAAACTTGGTTAGGTTGTGTTTTCTTTGGCTCCTTCTTCAACTTCTAGAGCCAAATTTGGTTAGTGTGTCAATGAATGTGCCTGGAACTGGAACTATTGTTCCTGATACACTTTAGGAAACAAGCATGATGGTCCACCACATCTGTTGTATATGGGGTAGACTTGGTCAAAGTTAAAGAAGTGTACCCCATCGGACCAGTACACAAGGGCCCAGTTTTTCGGAGGTGCTCATATGGATAGAATGTGCGTGTATGCATTCATAGGGGTGAATGTATGTGCGTGTATATAAGCGCTTGCGTCTGTATTGTGTTAAAAAAAAGCAGTGGGGAAGCTTCTCACGGGCCAACCTAGGACATAGCCCCCTAGTCCGTGAGGAATTTCCTTTCTGTTTGAAGGGTACCATGAGAAATTTCCTTTATATCCTTTACTCTTAGGCCTAAATTTCAAGTGAAAATCAGACCAAAGCCCATTTTAGTGGCCCTCCCCAACGTTCAGAAAAGAACTAACCATAACTACAAAACTACGCTTGAAGGAATGGCTCAACCTTTTTCTTGCTTATTAAGCTACTTCGGTACCGTCAGAGGGTGGATAGCGCGTACTGCAATTTCATGCATGCCGCGGAAGATCACCTCAGTATCTGCATGAAGTACTACGAACACATGGTTTTCCATTCACTCGGCAGCCCATGCCTCTCGCGTGCGGCCATTGCCATGCCTCCGCTTGCATGCTGGGTCACACAAAACCAGCTCCAGAGAAGCGGTGTGTAGTATATATACATCTGTCATCTGTGGGATGGCATCTCTCTATATATACATACACACACAAAGTCTAGGCACTTAGAGCTAGGCCATGCCCATTTAGCTCTGCATTGCCCTCTGAACTATGTATGAGACGCTTGTTCATCTGGCATGAGTGAAGTCAGATAGGGGAGGGAACCAAATGTTTTATGGTGTAAAGCCAAATCGGTTGCTTTCCGGGGAGTGGTTGCTCTCGACTCGGTTGCTCAGGTTTACAATAGTGTTAGAATCCGGAGAGAAACTGATTCAGTTGCCCTCTCCTAATGGACCTGATTTGCTGCGGGCTAAACTACAACGAGGCAGAGGTAAACTGCCATCTATGAACAACATCCGTGAAGTTGAAATCGCCGCGACATGCCCAATAAACGCTGGCGATTTACGATTATATATGGTTTGTAAAATGGAAGGTCGCCGTGTTTGTAAAAGAACTGTGATAGACGAAAATGTGTCTTCGATCGGGAGCACAGATGGTCTCAGAATTGAAACCGTTGATTAGATCTCGAGATCCATGAGGTTAGTTGAATTGTGTTCTGTATTACATCCGTGATCAAATATAAAATCTGGTGGCCTGCCATAATATCCCGTAGTTTTTTTTTACCTTCTGTGATTGAAAAATGTTCACCGTTCACTTGGAAAATGTTCATCGTGTATTAAAAGTAGTTCATTGTGTATTTTAAAAACTTCCCAAATATTATTTTGTGTACCATGCAATTCTTTTAAAAAATCCCATATTTTCTAAATACACGATGATTTTTTTCGAAAGGATGATCACCTACACACACGTCGAACAATTTATAATGCATGATGAAAAATTCTAGAAAAAATGTTGAACATTCTCTAATATATGATCAGCCTTTTGTAAGTACACGGACAATGTTTTTAATACAGCGGCGAACATTTCTTAACAATGCGCTGAACTTTGTTCTCAAAATATGACATGCATCTTTTTTAGCGCTCAACGGACATTTTTTTATACATTATAAAAAAGAACTGGAAGAAAAGAAATATAAAAATAAAAAATATAACAAAAAAGGGGAAATAAAAGAAAAACGTAAAGTAAACTCAAAAAAGGAAAATGACAAAAGAAAAGAAAAGAGGGAAAAAATAACCAGATGGGCTCATGCACATAGAACTCCCTCCGTTCAAAATTACTTGACGCTGAAATAATGTATCTAGACATATTTTAATAACTGACGAGAATCGAACAACCATATTTGCACGGAAACCCGGTTTGATTAAATTGGATGACACACGGCCCCACTAGGTGCACATTGCTGGCATATCCTAAACAGCGAAATCACTAATTAAGGAGTACTCGTTGCAAAGAACACTCCACTTTCCCAGGTCGCGACAAGTGGCGCACATGCAGCGCGCCACTTGTCGCAATCTGAGAGTTTTCCCTTTTTTCGTAGATCCGTTTATTTAAATCGTTTTATTTTTTAAACCGTGCGTCCAAATCTTGAACCGTTTTCACCATTGGATTCCTCACGTCGAGATCTTCAAAATTAGATCCCCATGTTGATAGGTTTTGATGAACTATTTTTTCACGAAAAAAACCGGACAAAAAAACCGGGCGAAAAAACCGAACTGAGAGCATGGTTTTTTCCCTTTCCGAAAGAGGCACGTCCGTGCCTCTCGCGAAATCACACCCGTTCCTCTCGGGGAAGCAAAACCGTGACTATCATGGAAGGAGAAAAAAAACAGAAAACACGTTTTTTTTTTTCGTTTCCGAGAGGCACGGCCGTGACTCTCACGAAAGCACAACCGTGCCTCTCGCAGAAGCAAAACCGTGACCCTCGTGAAAGATAAAAAAACAGAAAACGCGTATTTTTTCCCTTTTTGAGAGGCATGGCCGTGACTCTCGTGAAAGCACAACCATGCCTCTCGCAGAAGCAAAACCGTGACTCTCGCGAAAGAAAAGAAAAAACAGAAAACACGTTTTGTTTTTTCCTTTCCGAGAGGCACTGCCGTGACTCTCGTGAAAGCACAACCATGCCTCTCGCGGAAGCAAAATCGTGACTCTCGTGAAAGAAAAAAAACAGAAAATGCGTTTTGTTTTTCCCTTTCTAAGAGGCACGACCGTGACTCTCGTGAAAGCACAACCATGCCTCTCGCGGAAGCAAAACCGTGACTCTCGCGAAAGAAAAAAAATAGAAAACATGTTTTTTTTCGTTTTCAAAAGGCATGGCCGTGACTCTCGCTAAAGCACAACCGTGCCTCTCGTGAAAAAAAATCGTGACTTTCACGAAAGAAAAAAAAAGAAAACGCGTTTTTTTCGCGCAATTTTTTTTATCGAAAAGTTAAGGAAGACCGGGAGAAAACCAAAACGTTGGAAAAACCTGAAAAAAAACCGTTTAAAAAGCCGGAAACGCGTGCGGAAAAAAAAAATCCGGAGGGAGCGTCCAGAGCACGACACGTGACGAATGGCTGAGAGCGTGCCAAGTGGCGCTGATTGTTGCGAGGCTCCCGAAGGAGCGTTCGTTAACTAGTTGCTCCCCCTAAACAGCGCTTACGGCGCCCGTTTCTTCCATACCTGCAAACTGGTGCACGCATCTCCCTCCGCGCTGGGCCGGCCCATTTCACCGTTTTTTTCTAGAATCTACTACCCCTATAAAAGGAAGAGAGGGCGGAGAACCAAATCATCCTATCCATCCAAACCTGCAATCTGATGGTCTACATCACTTCAAAACACCAAACACGTTTTATGCTTTAATTACCCACCATGCCATTATGTTTAATTAATTACCCACAATGCCATTACCTTAATCCTCCCCTCTTTCATCACGCAGGAACAAAACCAAAACCGCTGCCCATGCCTCACCGCCAGCCACACCCCACGCCTCGCCCCACCTCTTTCCCTACAACCTCGCCGCCAACTACCGCCTCCACCTGTGCCTCGATCTCCATGCGCCGCCGTCCGGACCGCCTCAACCTATGCCTCTCCGCGCGCCGCCGGACCACCGGGCCCATGCACCGCCAGCTTGCCTCGACCTGTGCCTCTCCACGCGCCGCCGTATCGACGCGTCCACGCTCCAGCCGCCCGGCCGCGTCGTCCACGCACCACTCCTCGCGGCTGCCATATGCTCGACGAGAGACCGCCGGCGCACGCTCCTCCCAACCGCCACAGCCCACCTCCTCCGCGACATCCACCCTCGCCCATCCCGAAACCCTAGCTGTCGTCGGTGGCTCATTCTCCTCCGTCGCCTTCTCCACGGCTACATCCCACCCCGCATGCGCGGGTGCGAGCCACCGCGCGGTCGCCGCCATGGTCGCAGCCTCGACCAAGGTCGGTGCCGCCATGCCGTCGGTCGAGTTCACCATCGCCGTCTTCAACAAGGAGAAGATCTCCCTCGCCGGCCACGAGTACGTCCGCATCCTCCCATTCCTCCCCCTCCCCCGGAGTTCGCCTTTTTTTTGGATGTCGCGCTCTAGTGAAATGTCAGACGATGTGTGCATTTTAACAATTTCCTCTACGGGCATCTTGTTCGCAGATATGAGGTCGTGGCCCGTGGCGGCGGCGGCATGCAGAGATCCTCAAAATTCTAAAGATGCATTTCGTTTTCTGTTATCTCTCCCCACCTTCTGAATTTTCTTTATAACCCGTGGACACAGTTTAGTCCTCTGTTTTTGTGAGTTTCTGTCGAGTTTCATTGGATATAAATCTGTTTGAAAACTTACTGTACTATCTTGGCTGTTGGACTTTAGTTTCCAGTCCATTGGTTCATCCCCAATTCGTCGATCCCTGCTAAAACTGAAGGTGAACTATTCGTTTTTTCATTCTATAGAAACAGAGTAGCATATGTTGTTAGTACTTATCCTATTCAGTCTGGTGGCCATGTCGTGCTCTAACAGAGTTTTCTGATGGTGTTTTTGTAGGTTCCAGAGCAGGACCAAGAGAGACTCTTTGGTTTCGGCCCAGAACCTGAGAGACTCTTTGATTGAAGCCAAGTCTAACATTGCCGTTAAGCTTAGCTATTCAAATGTATCCCACTCGAGCTACACCGCCAATCATCGTTAAGCTTAGCTATCCAAATGTATCCCACTCGAGCTACACCGCCAATCATCGTTAAGGTTAGCTATTCTCAGGTTTTTTCTGGATGCTTGAATAGTGGGATGTAACTAAGTGCTACAACTACATGAACTATCTTGATTATAGATATATTTGCATTATTCAATGACTGAAGTATATCCTGATTGATAGGTAGTTCTAATGTTCATACCCAGAATTTATTGAGCTCATTTTAATCTTTTGTTTGCATGTCAATTTAAGTAGGAAGATGACTGTGACCATATAATGGAGAGAGCTTGTGAAATTTCAACTAAATATTAAGCCTGATATCAAATAGTTGGAAATGCTTCTCGAATCTTCGTCCAGGCTGATGGCACACTGAACAAGTTATGCCATGTATGACGTCACATCTTCTTTGATTTTATTTACTTCTTGTGATTGGCCTAATCGTACCTGCGGGACATTCAATTTTGATTTTTCTTTGTGGGGATTCAGTATTTTTATTTAGTTGTGAGGTTCATTTTATTATTGCGCAGACCTCATATTCTTGCGTGCTTGATTCAGTTCTTGACTTGTATCTATTCATTCTTGTGTATTGCTTCTCCCAGAAGGCGCATTTGAAGGAAGAGAAGGCGGCTATTAATAACTTCGAAAAATGAGCTGAGTGACTTTTTTGCTTACATCAGGCATGCTTGATTTCTATGGAGATACTCACTCTGTTCCTTAATGTAAGTCTTTTGAGATATTCCAATATAGACTAATACGAAGCAAAAGGAGTATCTACACTCTAAAATATGTCTATATTCATCCGTGTGTAGTCCATATTGAAATCTCTAAAAGGACTTATATTTAGGAACGGAGGAGGTACATGGTTAATGCTCTACCGAAGTATGTGCATGCAAGGCACAGTTTTAGATTGGTTTGCATTTTATGGGCAAAGTTGTTGGTTTTCATAGCATGGCAACCTTCAGATGTTGATGCAAAAGACAAGCGATGCGTTACTCGGTGCAGTTTTCATATGGTCTATTTAATTAGCTTTTGTCTGATGTCGTCATGGTACAAGGCATAATTTTGCCAAATGTATTGCTTGATATACTGGTAGGAAACATAAACACACCTACATGAACTGTTTCAAGCTTTGTTTTGCTTTGCTATGTTCTTAACTTTCAATGTATGTTATTAACTTCCAATAGCATATTACATGAAATATTCATTGCATCTCATTTTGCACCCTGGTCCACTCACCAAAAAAGGGGCAGCCCACAGTGTTTTTGTAAAGAACGCAATGAAGCAAAGTAGAATCTTGTATTAACTTGTATCAATCTTCTTTTTGCAGTACTTTTGCATGCAATAATCTTGTTTGTGCCTTTGGAAGCGAGGAGATCCAGACTAAAACAAATGCAGCAAGGAAGATATTTACTACAGACAAACATGTGCACTACAGTTCTGTTGAGAGAGATTAAGTCAGGTGCACATTTGTTTCGGGTAATCTTTTCTTTTGTTGACATGAATTTTGTTTACTATAAACAGATTTGTCCGTAGGATTTGAGGCTGCAACTAGCAAATCTGAAAAGCATTTTTTTCTTGCTTCACTAGGAATCTTATGGGAAGTAGTGAAACTATGATTTGGCCCTGGAGGCGTCACCTAACAATTGTGCTTGCCAGGTTAGTTTCTGTTGTCAGGAAGATGACCGTAATGCATTGGTAAGATTTGAGGTTGCTCTCGTCTATAGGTACAGAAAAAGGGTACCAATATTTACATATTCTAGGCTTGCTGACGAATGTCGCACTTTCTTAATCTTCCATATCACCAATACTTGAAATGTTTATTTGATGTGGATGCACCATAGAGTAGTGTTCTTCATTTGATGTTGCTTTTAATTTTCAATGTTCAGTGCAATACAACAGTATGGTTCTTGCTGAGAATTTCAATCTGAAGCTAACTGGTATTGATGTTGTGCAACATCGAACGTTCAAATCTTTAGAATCAGTGGACAAAGTAGTTTCTTGTACATACTAGATCGGACAATCCTTTTCTGTTGAAAGTATATTGTTGGATCTTAGATCAAGAGGACGGTATTTTTTTTTGAAAAGGAGGACAGCCCCCGGCCTCTGCATCAAAACGAAGAGGACGGTATTGAACTGGTCTTTCATCTAATTTTCTTTTTAAGGAACCAATTTTTTTAGCAAAGTTAGTACAATGGGCGAGAAATCAGCTAATTCGTTTTCTTGTTGCTGATAAAGAATGTTTTAGGACAATGTTTGTAGCTAGACTTTGTGCATAGAATTGTACTGTGGATGTGTAGAAGGAACCACATTGTTGGTACCTGAAGGCACACTCAATAAGATTATCTACCCTTTTATTATTTGGTTTGCGCCAAACTATCATACATTCCATTGCTTGGTTGGTCATGTAGGTGACAAGTGATGATCTACTTACTATAAGTCTACAAGTGGATACATTTTCTTTTCAACTCTTGTCACCTTGGTATTATTTTTTTGTTCTTCCAGACTTGACATGGATGACATCTAGGGGCAAATGGAAGTTATGTTATCCATATAGACAAAATGAGATCTATCTTGAAATGCAGAAGGTTTGTGCATTATAGTTTTATTGGGTGATCGTGAGAACCAGCGCCGAGGAGATGTTGCGGGCCATCGGGGAGTACATCACGCCATATGTTCATGCTCGCTCGTCATCGTGGCAGTCGCATGCTATCCTCGCTAGCTACCGCTGCTGCTGAGGGGTACCATCGACGCTCATGTGATGGATCGCTTGCATGTCACCGGTGGGGAAAATTAGGGAAACTTAATAAAGTATAGTTTGATTATTTTAAATGTTGAGTTTACCTCACATACTCTGTGTATTTATATAGTACGCTTACAATATTTTCATATTATGTACTCCCTCTGTAAGCAAATAATATAAAATGTTTTAGGTCACTACTTGTCCAAAGTGTGAGGTGAATTTTCACTTGAAGATGAGTGCATAGTGTCAAAAAAACGTCTTACATTATAAGATGAAGGAAGTAGAAACGGAGGTAGTAGAAAAGAAGCGAGAGGATGTGACAAGGATAAAATGTGCGATATGTTGTGGAGCAACATGGTGATAGAGGAGAGGACGATGGAAGTAATAATAGTTAAGACGTGATTTGCATATCCAAAAATTAAATTTAACAAGACGTGCATTGCACGTACACGATTACTAGTCCTACAAAAAAGTCACACGCGCGATGATTCAAACCAGCGACCTCCTCTTTCTCACCAAACTACACTATCCACTCGGGACAAATCACGTGTTGTGACTGCTTTTATCGTTTTCACTCTTTTCTTCTGTCTTTCCTTGTATCTTACTATTTTTTCCCTTTCCTTTTACTTCTTTTTATTTTGTCAAAATGCACGGAATTTTTCAAATTCAATGATTTTTCAAAATAAATGAACTTCTCTTTCAAATTGCTAAACAATTTTTAAAATTAATGATTATTTTAAAATTCGTTATTTTGGTTAAAATTTGTGAACGTTTTAAAAATTCGATGAGTTTTTTTCCAAAACCCGTGACCTGTTTTGAATAAAAAAAATGATCTTTCAGCCTTAGAATTGTGGACTTTTAAAAAATCAAAGATTTTTAAATTGATGGCCTTTTTTCCAAATTGTCAACTTTTCTTCAAAATTGATGAACTTTTATTCGACATCGTTGAACTATTTTTAAATTCTTGTATTTTTTCTAATTTTTTCACAAAAATCGCATTTTTTCAAAATTTGATGAATCTTTGTTCAAAACTGCTGAACTTTTTTCGAATTACATGAACTTTTTCCCAGGCTGGCAATTTTTTATTGCAAATATATTATAATTTTTTAATGTTTTTTGTGGGTGCAGAATATATGTTAATGTTTTCTTAAAAGAAGTATGAAATAAGACTGTTTTCGCATTATAGACAATTATATTGTCTTGGTCCAATGGTTATCGTGTTCAGTCTTTGGCTGACGGCATTGGCATGCAGGTTTGAATCCCACGTCTCTCATATGCTGATTTTTTTTTTCTTTGCGTCTGTTTTTCAAAGAGGTTGCTTGGCTGGCACACTAGGCGTAGCACGCGAGCACCATGAGCGCCAAGCGGCGCTGAGAGCGCCAAATAGGAGCTCCCCACATTCCGTCCTGGGCCCATGATTTCCCTCACCTCCTGCGGCATGATCCATAATTTCGGGCTCGACCCCTCCGCCAGCCTGCCCTTTTTGAGCCATGGCCCATAATTTCACGAAATCACAATTAAGGAGTACTCTTTGCAAATGTCATTCCCATCTCTCCAGGATGCAATAGAGGATTTTTTTTTTCTTTTTCCGTAGATCTGTTTATTCAAAATGTTTTATCCCCTAAACTGTGCGTCCAAATTTTGAACCATGTTCACTGTTAGATTTTTTGCATCGAGATCTTCAAAAATAGATACCATATTGATAGGGTTCGATGATTTTTTTCACAAAAAGTATAAAAAACCAAACCGAAGCATGTTTTCTTTCCTAATTTTTCCCTTTTCCCAAAAGGCACAGTTGTGCCTCTCATGGAAGCAACTCTGTTCCTCCACGATAAGCAAACCAGTGTCTCTCATGGAAAAAAAAAATCATTTTTTTCTTTTCCTGCCTATTTGCGGAAACAAATCTGTGCCTTCACGAAAAGTAAATCTATGCCTCTTGCGGAAGAAAAAAAACACATTTATTTTCTTTTGTCGAGAGGCTCACGGAAGGAAATTTGTGCCCTCAGCCCCTCATGTGAAGTAAATCTACTCTCATGAAAGACCGAGAGGCACACCTGTGCTTTTCGCGGAAGAAAAAACAAAATATGTTTTTTGCCCTTTTCCTAGAGGCACAGTTGTGCTTCTCGTGGAAGCAAATTCATGCCTCCACAGAAAGTAAATCTTTGCCCCTCGCGAAAGAAAAATAAAAGAAAACATGTATTTTTTTTCTTTTTCAAGAATCACGGCTATGCCTATTGAGGAAGCAAATCCGTGCCTTCTTAGGAAGTAAATCTGTGCATCTCGCGGAAGAAAAGAAAAAAAGAAAAAGCATTTTTTGGCGCAAGTTTTTTTCCAAAACCTAAGGAAAAGGAAAACTGAGAAAAAAACAAAAAATCTCTAAAAGCCGAAAATACGTGCATAATACTCAGTTTTCGTTTTCCTTAAGATTTGGAAAAAAATTGCGCGAAAAAAGCTTTTTCTTTTTCTTTTCTGATTTACTTCCTAATGAGGCACATATTTACTTCCTCAATAGGCATAGCCGTGACTCTTGAAAAAGAAAAGAAAAAAACATTTTTTCCAAAACCTAAAGAAAACGAAAACTATGAATACTCCTCAATGATCGCCCAACACGCCGAGGCTCCCTAAAGTACTTCTTGACACTTATGGCGACTTGTCAATCTCAAAATCTACTAATTCAGTTTGTTGTTGAAGATACTCATAGGATATGGTGTGCGTGGTAAGTTTATATGTACGAGTGTTTGTGTTGTATTTTCATTTCTTTAAAGGAAGCGACTAACCACCAGTCGACTGGTCGCTAACCATCAGATCCGCACGATACTTTCGATGGCTGAAACAACGCTTCACATCTAGGTGCAATCTCGCATGCAGCATTGCGGTGCAATCTTCCATACACATATTTTGTTTTGCATGGAGTGCACGTCCTATTGAACCCAATTAACAATGCATGCATGTAGATAAGAAAAAAAGATGATGTCAGCAAAGATTCCATTAGAAATTAAACTTCAAGATGTTTTGTAGCTCAAACCGTTGGTCCGATTGAAAAACCTTTTTCACATAAAAGATTCGTCGCGACGAAACCTTCAAAACTAGATCCCATGTTGGTATGTTTCGATGATTTTTTTTCGGGTGAAAAGTTACCAGACCTAGGCTAAGTAAGTTATCACCTATGTGGTACGTCAGTTACCATCATGTTTACATGGAAATTACCGGGGCGTAAAAATTGCTCCTCCAACATTCTCTCCTCATGCAAAAACAGTAGAGCACAGAAAACCTGATGTAATTGTAAATCCTCACTATTTCGAAAATGTTTTATAGCTCAAACCGTCAATTTTGATTGAAAAATCGTTTTCATATAAAAAATCCACCACGATGAGAACTTCAAAACTAGATCTCGTGTTGACATGTTTAGATCACTTTTTTGGGTTAAAAGTTACTGTAAAGTTATCAGTTATGTTATATGTATATTAACATGTTATTTATACAGAAGTGACCGGAGATATGTTTTAAACAACTTCTTCCCCCTGGGTCAAATTTACTGTGGTATTTATATCTAAGTTATCAGCTCCCGGATGCATACATTACCGTTCTATTTGCACATAATGAACCGGGGTATGATTCAATAAATTTTTATTCGGGTATAAAGTTATCGCGTTGTTTATACCTAAGTTATCAGGTCTATGATGTGTGAGTTACCATGATATTGACAAAAGTTAACGAGGTATATTTCATCAACAACCCTCCGGCACTCCTCACCACCGCCGCCAAACTTACCAGGACTGGGGCACATAAATTATCTGATATGCGATGTGTGAGTTATCATGTTATTTACATAAAAAATTACCATATATTTCATCAACCACCCTTCGCCCACCCAGTCACCGAATTTACCAACGAGTGGGGTACATTAATTATTAGGTCTACAAGGTGTGAGTTACCGTGCTATTCACATAAAAGTTATCGGGGATATATCTCATCACCCCTCCCTCGCAAAAAGTACCAGGACCGGGATGCATAAGTTTCGGGTCTCTGATGTGTGAATTACCATGCTATTCACACGAAAGTTACCAGGGGATACTTGATCACCACCCCTCACCCCCCACACACACACCAAAGTTATCAGGTCTATGATGTGTGAGTTATCATGATATTGACAAAAAAGTTACTGGAGGTGTATTTCGTCAACAACCCTCCCCCACCACTCACCACCGTCGCCAAAGTTATTAGGACTGGGGCACATAAGTTATCAGACTGTGATGTGTGAGTTATCATGTTATTCACACGAAAAGTTACCAAGGGTATATTTCATCAACCACCCTCCCCCCACATGGTCACCAAATTTACCAAAAAAACTGGAGCACATAAGTTATCAGGGCTGAGATGTGTGAGTTATCATGTTATTCACACAAAAAGTTATCAAGGATATATTTCATCAACCCCCCCCCCCCCCCCAAACCAAGTTATCAGGTCTATGATGTGTAGGTTACCATGATATTGATAAAAAAGTTACCGGAGGTATATTTCATCAACAACCCTTCCCCACCCCTCACCATCGTCGCCAAAGTTATCAGGACTGGGGCACATAAGTTCTCAGGTCTGCAATGTGTGAATTATCATGTTATTCACACAAAAATTTACCAAAATGTATATTTCATCAACCACCGTCCCCCCACCGAGTCACCAAATTTACCAAAAGACTGGGGTGCATTAGTTACCAGGTCTACGAGGTGTGAGTTACCGAGCAATTCACATAAAAGTTATCGAGGGTATATTTCATCACCCCTCCCCCACGAAAAGTACCAGGACCGGGGGGCATAAGTTATCGGGTCTCCGATGTGTGAGTTACCATGCTATTCACACGAAAGTTGTCGAGGGATACTTGATCACCCCTCCCCCCTCCCCCCGACAAATTTATCAAGACCAGGGTACATAAAATTATCAGGTCTGTGATGTGTGAGTTATCGGGGTGTTTGTATGTAAGTTATCAGGTTCGCGGTGCGTTAGTGACCACGTTATTCACACAACATTATTGCGGGATGTTTCAACAAAAAATTGAGGTCAAAAGAATCACGTTAGTGGGGAAATCATTGACCGGACCACTATTTTTTAATGTTCAAATTCGTATTAACCAAGAACAAATATCATGTAAACTTGTTTCAAAAACAGCAAGTCTGAAGCCGGGCTAGTGGTTTGTGTCGTAGAAATTACTACTTGAGGAACAGGGTTCGATTCTTATCCAACACAGGAAACTATCAATTTTTTTGAAACGTGGGCAAGGATGCGATCGGTAAATGATCCTCTTAATTTAGGAACATGGGCCGATGGGATGTGATGATGCGAGGAAAAAAAGTAGTGGGAACGGGCCTGCGTCGGGGAAAAAAGGAAGAGGGAACGGGCCAGTGTCGGGATATACGTGGGTTGTGCGGGCGATCCGGACGGGCTGCTTGGGGTCGTGCGATCCACAACGAGCAACGATCAGGTCGTACAGATCTATCGCTAACTTCCAGTCGAGGTTTAGGAATTGGCGCAAGTACTACACCACGCAACAATTCTTCAAAAAAAATTCATGTCCCTCGTCATAAATCTTGAGTCTGGAGTTTCACTCTAGCTCCCAGCAAAAAAATTCTGAAATTAGCACGGCTCTTATTTTGATGCTATGAGGTATAAAAGGTTAAGTTCTCATGTTTTCCACTTTCAACAACTAAGAGGCTGTAGCTTGTTGGTCGAAGGGAGCATGTGGAGCCTGTGCGTCCTGGGCCCGATTCCCATCGGGCGCTTTATTTTTCTTCCTCGAAAAAAAAATAGCTAGCGATATATCCAGTGTGGGAGATCGAACGTGGATCGTGCGTCAGGCGAATTGTGCGTGCCTGTCGCTAATGACCAGTCGGCAGGTATTTAGCTTTGTCGTTTTTAAAAAGCTAGTGATTTCGCTAATTTCTGCGCGAGTTGAACGGTGAAGACTTTTTTTAGACAAGACGGTGAAAAGAAGACATAAAAGGCCCGAAGGCCTTGGTTGCGTCGTGCGCGCTACGCGACTCAAATAACTCGCAAAGGCCCATAAAGCCCATGGCTGAAGCAAGCATCCTTTCATTGGCCCGACAGTACAACCACTCCTACTTCGTGAGCCCACCGGCGGCGCCTCTCCTGCAGCCGGCAGCCACGAGACAACGGAAGGGGCCAGCCATGGCGACGGCGGAGAACAAGAGGCCTCGGAGCAGCGGCGGCGTGGAGAGGCCGCCGAGTAGGAAGGAGGTACTCATACATCTCCCCTTCCCCTCCTCCTCTTGCATCCCCGATCCCCTTTCCGCTCCCTGCGGCCAATTTCATTGCAAAAATCTATTGTATGCTGACATTTGTTTAATCCCGGCATTCGAGATTGGCGAGTAGGATGGAGCTGGCTGAGGCCGTAGCGCGAAGTTCAGCACACCCATTATCCATGTGTTGATTCCGCGGAAACATGTTGAAAGTTGCATCACCTACACCTAGATTTTTTTTTTTTACTTTTCAGCAACACAGGGATTCAGTGAACACCTGGTGACTCTGGTCCCTGAATCCAGCTGTTTTTGTGATAAATAGCAACCATGCCATGAATCAGCATTGCTGGAGAACTGATGGAGGTTATATGTATACTGGGAGCTCATGCAGATATCATGCTTTTGGATAGATATTGGGGAGGAAGAAGGCCATCAAAGAACTTATAAGGAGAGCTGTAGCTGTGAAGGACCATCTTGCGCAATTCCCGGATTTTCATAAATACGAGAGAAGTGGTAACCTACATTTGTCTCTCTGGTGAAAATTTTCTGTGCTGTAGGACAAGTAGCTACTAATGTACCATTTGGGTTCAGGACACCTACTGTGTGTTTCCTGGATTCAGCTTTAGAAATTCAACAAAAGAAAATTGAATGCATCATTAGGCCTTAGCAATTGTATTCGAGACAACACTTCTTGCTTTGGGCCAAGCATTGTCTTTTTCTGGAGGAGAACTGCACTATAGCAGGCTGAACTCGTATTTCTTATATTTAGGTTTTTCGATCTACTTGGAGTCTGGGCATGGCAATCAGCTTCCAGTGCCAACGAGGAAGTACATCCAAAATCTTCTCAAGGTTGAATACCTTACCTGCCTACTGCTTTAGGATGTTTGTGTATGTACCTTTTTACAAGTAACCCATGATTATTGAATGTAACACTGGTAAACAATAATTTAGGCTAACATGAAGGGAACTTATGGATCAGAATGGACTTCAGAAGAGAAAATTAAGCGCCGGGAAATGGTTGCTCCAGAAGCACGATATATCCTGATCTGCCAATATGCAGACAGTGATATTGCCAAATGTTTCATGAAGCAAGATTCAGGGGTGGAATGTGCACATGTGACATGCCGTGGAGGCCGCTTGCTTGGTTTTGTACACTACAGATTTGTTGTTGAAGAGGATGTTCCTGTTCTTTATGTGTATGAGCTACAATTGGAGTCTTCTGTCCAAGGGAAGGGGCTGGGGAAGTTCCTAATGCAGTTGATTGAACTTATAGCTTGCAAGGTGATCTGATTTTTTGAAGTTCCTGATAGTTTATTGTTCTGTTCTTCAGAATATTATGTCAAGACATAGAGTGTCATGGTGTGGTCTGTGTCTTCTGGTTAATGCATTTTTTTTTGTTCCTTGCCCAATTACTATTCTGGTGACATCTCAGCTGGAATGATGATAAAAGAATTGACCCAGAACACATGTATGCTTGCAGAGCCAAATGGAGGCCGTGATGCTAACAGTTCAAAAATCTAATACAGATGCTATGGCTTTCTACAACAATTTGGGGTAAAGTCGTAAATTTGCATTTCATGTCAACAACTTATCTGGGGTGCACTGAACGGATGTACCTTCTGGTTGTTGGTTACTTATGGTGTCTCATTCACTTTGATTGCAATATTTTAATTCACTTATTCTGTCTTGCAGATATGTAATATCCAGTACCTCGCCATCACGAGTGGATCCACTGGTATTACTTTACCAAGAAATAGTATCCACAGGAACAAGATATTTGTACGTTGACTCCTTCATTTTCCACAGATTGGAATTCATAGAAGCTATGAGATCTTGTGCAAGGCATTTGAATCTGAAGCCAAGTGCAAATTGGAGGTGTGTAGCATGTTCCATATTGTGTAGATCCACTGTTAACCTAGTAAGGTTACTGATTCCGACCATCTACGTGTCACTGATGTTATGAATTGGTTGTGTGGCTCCTCTTTTGCTTTGCACTAAAGCTTTAATTACTTAGTACTGTCCACATAACCTATGATGTATGAACGTGTAGAGTAGGACTCTGCGTGATCTGCTACTGATTAAATTTGTGCTATATTCAGTAGATGCTCTTCTACTGCATATGTACTTTTTTATCCCAGCTAATGAATGTGCATCACGGTGTAATGTGCAGGAAGGCAAGTAATGCACGGGGGAGCACAACACGACTGTGGTTGCATAACAAGCTCTGGCGGGATGCGACAGCCCATGTTTTTGTGATTTATTTGGAGTAGTACAGGATGTTTGGTTTTATATCTTCAGAGCCAAGGTTTGCCGTACCAAACTTGTGAATATTTGTTCCATTGGCAACTTTGACCATATTTACCTACCATTAATTAGGTTTGATGGCAAAATTTTGGTTTGGTCATGTTTTCTTTGGCTATCTGTTTAATTTCTAGAGCCAAATTTGGTTATGTTATCAATGAGTTTTGTCTGAAACTATTTTGCTGATACACTTTAGGAAACAAGCACGATGGTCCACCACATCTGATGTATATGGGGTAGACTTGGTCGAAGTTAAAGAAGTGAACATCGGACCAGTACACAAGTTGTTTCACGTAGCTAAAGAGATTCACATATAACAAGTTCTCAATTGGTGCATTGCTCAGTTCACGGTGCATCCTAGCGCTTTCTCCTTGGGGCTCTCTTCCCCTTGGCGATCGTCGCGCCGGGGCTCCAGTTGATCTCCCCTTCCTCTAGCTCCCCCTCCTTGTTCTCCTTCTCCCTGGATGTGGCAGAAGCAGCAGCAGCAAGGGCCTGTGACCGTTTGAACCTGAGAATGAGCCTCTTGCGTGGCGGCAGGTCCTCCTCCTTGATATTCTCCGTGTCGTCGTCCACTTTGGCCTTGGCCTTGCTGACGCCATGCTCGCTACGGAGCACCCCGCACCTGGCACACATGTACTTTCTCCACTTGAAGGGGTACTTGGCCTGCTTGAACTCGGTGCAGAAACGCTCGCCCTCCTCTCCTGCAGATATCTTACTCTTGTTGGCGCTGCGCTCACCTTCATCTTCTGCAGAGAGCTTGTACTTGTCAGTGGATTGCTCACCCTTATCTCCTGCAGGGAGCTTGCTCTTGCTGGTGTCGTGCTTGCCCCCATCTCCTGCGGAGAGCTTGCTCTTGCAGGCGTTGTGCTCCTCACGGAGCACCCCACACCTAGCGCACATGTACCTTCTCCACTTGAAGGGGTACTTGGCCTGCTTGAACTCTGTGCAGATGCGGCGGCCCTCATCTCCTACGGAGAGCTTGCTCCGGCGGATCACGACGAGGAGCGGCTTGCCACTGCTTGTCGACATCCTCTCACTCTGTACTCTCTAGATCTAGCCCACACTCTTACTAAATCTCTTTCGAGTCTTACAGATCTGATATTGACGATGACCGTGATCAATCTCCTGACCATTTATAGGGAGCAATTTTTAGGATGCAAATTAATATCGTAGTACAGATTGGCATCGCCAAAGCAAGCAGAAAGTAATTTCAGCATGCATGGGGCAGCACGGTGCCATGAGAACCGTAACGCCTGTGTGTGCACGAGTGTCTTGTGCAAGCGCTTGGCGTCCACTGCTAGTGCCAAAGCAGCACGCCCAGCCCATTGTTTCTTGCGGTGCTGGTGATTGTTTCATATATGCATCCAACAACCAAAGCCACGGCTGATTGCTTTTGCGCTGGCGGTTGTGGTGCATTTCGTCTCTTTAGCTAGAACCCCTCTTGCTGACGCTATGGTGAGTCGAAGAAGTGCCTTTGTTTCTTAAAGCTAGATAGAAAAGGAAATGAGTCTATTTATCTCTGCATCAGGTTTTACAACACAAAGCACACTAGAATTCAGAGGCTGCAAACAAGAGACCTGAACCAGATTCAGAAGGGAGGAGCATAATGTAAATTTGACGGCCAGTGACTAGCATAGTTATATATATATATATATATATATATATTCGTAAAAGGTATAGGAAAAAGAAACAAGCATATGGCCATGCTTATCTAATACTCCACACTATAGTTGGCAAACATTTAGAGTATGCCTAAAAGACCCATACCATGGAAACATGTACCATGTGATAAAAAGTTGTAAGATTAAACTGTTGAGGACCACGGTAGCGATCTTTTTTCTAGTAATAATTAATGGCTGTGGTTTATCTGATATGTTGTAACGCTAGGCTGTAGATAGCAGGCTGGCATGTCTCCCAGTACGAACAATACACTGCTGTGCGTAGTAAATCATTAAGGCCGCACCGAGGGTCAAGATTTGACTCTACTCATAGCAGTTTGGAAACTAATGCATCTGTCTTGTCTGAAGATGGCCGTGATGCATGATTTTGGATTTTGCCGAGCCAATGAATGGATTAAAATGTGGCTTCGAAGTTGCATCATGCATTTGTCAGTTTGCTTCAACCTGTTGTAGGCGCCATCTACTTTCTGAACAGAAGTACTTCAAGTCATTGCTACCAAGTAGGAAAGTAAAAGACAAAAAGGGAAGGTGAAGACATTGAACAAGACAAGAAAAGCACATAAATAAAAGAAGCAATGGCTACTCAGAAATGGGCTATCAAGGACATTTTAGTTGGTTATGTTTTCTTTGCCGCCTGTTCAACTTCTGGAGCCAAATTTCGAGAAAAATCGTAGGAAACAAGTGTGTCATCCGGGGATTGGTGACTTCAATTTTTGGGGTTTCTTTTTGGTGACTTGAAAACTTATGTTCAGTTTCCTGTGCTATTTGGTCTCAAACGAATTTGTCTGAAACTATTATTGCTGATACACTTAAAGGAAACAAACACGATGGTCCACCCCATGGGATAGACTTGGTCAAAGTTAAAAGAAGTGTACCCCATCAGACCAGTACACAAGTTGTTTCACATAGCTAAAAAGATTCACATGTAACAAGTTCTCAATGGTGCATTGCTCAATGCATCCACAAACTTTCTCATTGTTTCACATACCTGAAACACATGTACTTTCTCCAGGATAACTATTGGTTTTACATAACATTTAGTCAAATGATAGTTTCGCAACATAAAACCAACGAGCATGCTGGTGAGTGGTGATAGGCTTGGTTAGTTTCAGACATAGTGGGAAAAGTTATATTATTACTTCCTCTGTAAACTAATATAAGAGCGTTTAGATCACTATTTTAGTATTCTAAACGCTCTTATATTAGTTTACGAGGGAGTACATAGCAACTTGGATGCAACAAAAGAGCCCTTTTCTAGGAGCAAAAGTCTCCTACTAGTAGTTTATATTGATATATTTTTTGTAATATATGACGTGTATTAGGTTGGTCAAATTGACGAACTAGGGGCACGCGCACGTCCTGTAAACTGAGAGAGAGGTAGTAGTTTGATCCAGCATCAATGAGTATAACAGCGAACTGGTAACTGGCTGAACCACAAGAAACATGAAACGAACTATTTATATAAATAACAGTGGATAGTAGCCCATTCATCGGCTGCACGGCGGATAGGGAAGGTTGCCACGTAGCTAAAGTTCTTCTCCTACTCAAGGCGTTCATAGGCACACGTGACACCCAGAGCGCATGACGTTGACTGCTTGCGCACCCGCCGTGCTTACATCATGACATGATCACGAACATGCCGCAAGCGGGTGTAAAGACCGTCAGACGGTTGCACACCCGTCGCGCTGCAATCCGTCATACCGAACATGTGTTCCATAGAACGAGCCTAGGAAAAACATGATTGGGCGTCTAAAGTCTATTCAGAATAGCAGAAATACGGCGCTATGTGTTCTTGTAGTGCTTAATTTGTGTGCCAACTAAGAAGCCGCATCTAGCAGGAACGCCATCTGAAGCTGAATCTAAAGCTGAAAGTATGCCTAGGCGTGGTGTTTGCTATGTTCCTCACGCCTACAAATTCTATGTGGCTACTATGTGCTCCCAATATCGAGACAAAGCTTAAAACTCGCATTAGGTCTTTGTATGATCCTCGTATGGTCAGTCTATATAACTTCTTCACAATATCTTCCTTTTTATAAAGGAGTAAAGGGGAGCAAGTTTGGTTTAATGCAACAACTACTATACTGTTAAAGATAACTTGCACGAGTTTTTTTTTTCTTTGTTACAAAAGCGTAATATATATGATCAGATTGCTATTTTCTCCCTCTTAATGTGGCCAATACTTACAGTGTAGTACATGTTTACCAATGCTTGTATGCAACCTTTCATAAATTCATTTATTATGCTTCCTTGTGATGGTTGCTTGGGGCGGTAGATCTATGAAATATGCAAATTAAGTGTAGCTAGAAGTGAACAATCAGATATTCATAGACTCGCTTGAAATTTTAACGATCACTTTGATTACGTCCCTAGACTAGATTTTTCATTTCCATGTGAAATATTTTCGAGGAGAGTTGGTTAAGCTGATTGGCCAAGTAGGTAATGTGTCACAAATAAATTACGCCTATATATAGGAGAGTGTTAAATCATTTATAATTTGCCAACAAAAGGCCTAAACAGGAAAACCATATCATAGGAACAAGGCCATCAATGTGTTATGAAAAAAGTTGTTGTAATAAGATGACATTGTTGATGATAAGCTCAGTAATATTCTGTTGCTGCGAGTTAGATAGTTGTGTTTATCTGTACGGTGTAACACAAGAATATACTCCCTCTGTTCCAAAATAAGTGACTCAACCTTATTTTGGGACGGAGGGAGTAGTTGCTAGCTTGGTGTTTCCGAACAAAAAATCTGAATCCAAATTGAGCATGTTTACTGGATGGATTGTAATAAGTGTCAGGCATAATTATCTTCTAGTTGCAACGAAACAATAGCCCGGTCATCTAATATGTTCTAACACTAGGCTATAGTCAGAAGCATGGAACTTGCACACCGCAGGAGTACCGAAGCAAAAAAAAAAGATATAAAGCTAAGAACAGAATTTTATCAAATAATGATCGTATAATTGTGCGGTATTTTTTTATGGTTGGTGCTGAGCATATTTTATTATATTCTAGTAATAATTAATGACAACAATGGTCATGATTGTCTAACAATTGTGATGTTATACTATAGTTGGTAGGTTGGCATGTCGCATAGTATGGACAATACTGAAATATCACTTGCACGGTAAACTTGAAAACCACAAACAAGACCGAGACTATGCAGTTACTTGTAAAATGTTAACAATCATAATTGGTTGGAATTAGATGCATCGTATTTTAATTTATATTTATTTTCACAACAATATTTTGTACACTTTTCTCCCTACTTGAACTTCGCAAGCATTCTACCATTTGTAAGCAATCTGATTTTTTTTACATGTGAAAAAACCTTCATTTATTTAGCCATTGTATATGTCCAAAGATATGTACAATTAAAATGTAATCTCTACATCCAAATATATAAGGCTCTCTCGAATTTTGATCCTAATTTTGACTAAAAAATAGTTACATGACATAAGTACTGTACCGTTGGAAACCTGTTTCAAATATGAATCAGCTAACATACCTTATGTGGCATACTCCACGTCGTATAGTTGGCAGCCTCGTATGTAGCAATGTAGGGGTGTTAGAACATTTAGAGTACGCCTAAAAGACCCATACTATAGAAATATGTACCATCTGATGAAAGATTAAATTGTTGATGACTAGCGTAGTGATCTTTTTTCTAGTAATAACTTTTTTTCGAGAAGGGGAATTTTTCTTTTTAAAAAAGGGAATATATTAATATCAAGAAGGTACCAATTACACCACTCTTTGCACCGACAAGATGTCACAAAAACATCTATGATGCACATAGCCCGGAAACAAAACAAAAAAAAAGAAAGTAAAAAAAACAAAGGCCTCACCACAATGATCGATTCCTCTTGTTAGCAGCACACAAATGGCCACCAAAGACAACATCCGGAAAACATAAAAGGTCTCAAAAAGCGATGCCTTTGAGAAGGAAATAGTGCACTAGCATCGTCGTCGCCCGATCCAAGATCTTAGTTTTTCACCCTGGAGAAAGTCTGAACTCTCAAAACAATACCTTGCGTAAGGCAATTGCCAGGCACAACCAATGAAGACCAGACCTTAAGTTTTCACCCTGAAACTCCTGACTCGGCACCCGAGGAGCACCACCAAAAATGAAATCCTCCCGTGTTGCTTCTGAAAATTATCAAACACCTGGCTGACTCCATCGCCTCCAAGGACCCCTCCACCTTACTGATCCTCTGATCTTAGCCATCATGGCTTTCTCCATTGTTGTCTACACCATGGAAATCGAGATGCCGACATGTCCCATGGCTCCAACAAACAACAAAGCTTCGCGCCGCATCCTCATGGAGCCATGTAGGCTGATATAGACGCGCACGACCGGAAACTATCCATTCCAGATATCCTTGGGCAAGATCTCCGGCAACAGATCCGGAACACGTCGCCGGCCAGATCAAGTAGGACCGATCATGCAGATCGTTGCCGTAGTGCGATAAGAGTACTAGGACCGCTGCCTCTACCATGCTGACGCCATCACCGCCACGACGGAGGGCACTGGTTCGTGTTGCCCATAGCCCGCGTCATCGGCGGAGGATGGTCGCCAGTTCCGGGCAGATCCCGATCCGCCGCCACCCCACACCTGCATGATCCGCTGGGCACAAGTGCTCTCAGCCAACTCCTGGGGGAACGAGCACGCCTACGTCGTCCCTCGAGTCGCTGGACCCAAGCGCTCGCAACCATCTCTCGGGGGAATGAGCCGCTGGACCGTCCCCCGAGCCGCAGCTCCCCGCCTAGGCAGCCGGACCTGGATCCACACATGGGCCACCAAAGGAGGGCGCTCAAGGAGGTCTGGCCTTTCGTCACCCAGATGCAGAATGCGGGAGAGCCCCCGATACCCAACGGCGATGGCCTCCCTCCTAACCATCGTGCCAGGAGCTGAGAGGCACTAGATCCCCGCCGCCCCCTTCACCGGTGGTGCCCGGCTTTGTCCGGAAGCAGACTCGAGGGGCGACGAGGTATGGGAGCAGGGGAGATTGGGGCGGCGGCGGGGTTGTAAGGGTTTCGTCCCCCGGTCGCCTGGAGGAGGCGACGCGAGGGTTGGAAACGATTCCTGGCGTCTCCTAATCCTAGTATCTCTTTGAGAAGGGGATATATTAATACCGCGAAGATATCAATTATACCCGTCCTCTGTGCCAACAAGATGTCCAAAAGCATCGATGATACACATGGCCAAAAAAAAAGAACATAAGAAAAAAGGCTCCAATACAAACAATACACTGCTGCTCTACGACTCTTAAGTACTACTACCTCTGTACCAAAATATAAAATGTACCGCAGAGATAAAGGGTACCGCGTAGGACGGGCTACAAAGAAACTTTGCACCCAGTTTCTTGCTTTCATATGTAATAAACGATGCAACTATTCTCAGTTGGAAATAAAGCACCAACAGGCATTTCCATTTAAAAAGTAGTCAAGTCAAGCCCGCCCAGCTGTTTCAAAAAAAAAAAAGCCCGCCCAGAGGGTCAAGATTCGACTGTACCCATAACAGCTCATAGTACTTTGGAAATAAGTCAGCTGAATCTGATCAGTGGCTGTCTCTGCCTAATCCAGCAAGTGTGTACAAGAGTGCATAACAGAAATATTTTTCCTTGTATTTTCAATTTTTCATCCTGTACTCTCTTTTCACTGAACTGAAACCTGCAGGTCTTTGTGCTCCTAGTTATCTTAGCTGATTATCTCTACATGTGTGCCAACATTTACTAGCCACTGTATTTTTCTTGTCTGAAGATGGTCGTGATGCATGATTTTGGACTTTAATTGCTGAGCCAATGGATTAAAATGTGGCTTCCAGTTTGCATCATGCATTGTCAATTTGTTTCAACGTACTTACTTTCTGAACAGAATTACTACAACAGTCATTGCTACCAAGTTGGAAAGCAGAAAATAGAAAAGGAGAAGACGTGAACAAAACAAGAGAACCACGGAAATAAAAGAAACAAATGCTACTTCGAAATGGGACTATCAAGGAAAATAGCCAGCACAAACATTAGCGAGCTCAGTCACCGATACACGGGCCAAATGTCCTTCACAACATACTCCCATTAGCTAGCTCACGGCTAATGAGACTTGACACACAACGCAGGCTTGATCACCATTCACGTGCTCCCAAAGAATCCCCTCAAAAGAAATAGGATCGCCTCAAACGATAATGAGCACACAGAGGATGGAAGGTTTCTATGCCGTTGCAGTAGACCCACTGGTTAGGAAAAGATGATTGCTCGGTGTCTAAGGTATAAAATCAACTGCTGAAAAAAATCAATGTGTGGCCTTGTAGCGCTTTCTGTGCTGATTACGAGGCCTTATCTAGCAGCGTGAAGGCCTTTCACTGAAAATAAATCTAAGTAGGGTGATTGCTATGCTCCCCATGCCTCTCATGCTTACAGTTTCTTTGTGGCTACTATGTGCTACCATATCGACTACTCGCAATAGGTTTTTGTATAGGATTCCCGCATGGTCAGTTTGTATAACTTCTTCACAACATCTTTCTTTTATAAAGGAAGTAACGGAGAGCAAGTTTGGTTTAATGCAGCAAGTACTATGTTGTCAGAAAGAACTTGCATGATTTTTTCGTAAAGGTACAAAATCATAACATACATGATCTAATTGCTTTTTTTTTCTCTGTCTTCATGTGCCTAACCAGAGTCTAGTACATGTTTATCAATGATCGTATCCACTCTTCCATAAATTCATTTATTATGCTTCCTTGAGATGTTTGCTATACAACTATGCAAACTAAGGGCATCTCCAACGCCAGACCAAAACAGACATAGTATTTGTCCGTGGATGCGTCCAAACATGTCAATGGATAGTGATACGGGAGCTGACCATCCAATGCTTGCTGTAAACATCCGTTCACAATACAAATAAATTCGGACGTAACTTATGTGAACACAACATAATTCATTCAAATGGATATAAGTTTGATATATCTTACATACGAACAATTTCGTCCGCTCAACTAAAAGATATAAATACCTAAACTAGCTTGTTGCGGACGGTGGCCTCGTATGGGTGCCCGAGCTGGCCGGGAGCACCTCCGTTGCCGTTCGTGCCGTCGTCGGAGTGGTCCTTCCAGCGGAGGAAGGGCGCGGGGGCGCGCCAACCCTACCCGGTCGCCGCCTGGCGCTCCTGGAGGAGTCGCTTCGCTTTCTCATGTGTCGTGCGGTGGGCCGCCTCGGACAACGCCGACAATGGCTGGGGAGCCCTGGCCTTTCCCCTAACAGCGCGCGAGGGGGGGGGGGGTGGCGAGCTCCCCGCCGAGGCGGCATCGTCGTCGCACAAACGCCTCCTTGGTGGTCTGCGGCTGGTCGCGAGCCCAGGCCTCCGCAAGGACCGAGTGACGCGGCGCATTGTGCTGCCTCCCTAGCTGCCCTCTCTCCGGCCATCATGATGCTCCGCGACGACGAGGAGGCTCCACCACCGTTACAAAAGAGGTAGTGGAGGAGGCGCCCGCACGCCTTCACGATCACCGGGTGAACCTCCTCATGTCATTATTGTGCCAAATGTCGGCTAGTCGATGCGGCGGCAACGCCGGCTCCTCCTTCACGCCACAGTTGCGCAGGGGGGGGGGGATACCGGCTCTGCCTTCACACAACGTCTAAATTAGTCGTTGACATGTCGTCTACTGTAAGCAGCGCATGGCTTTGTGGGTGATTGTCTCTTCACCTCTACGGGAGAGTCCCGGTCTGTCCTCCCATAGCAGTCTCGATTTTTTCTTTACAACAGTGGCACGGTGGCTACGCTCTAGCCTAGGTGTGCGGCGTGCTGTCTCGGTGGACCTTTGTAACATGGTCCTTGTTGCAAAGCCCCCCAAGCACACCAAAATAGCAGTTGCAAAGGTTCTCAACTGGCTGAGGCGGTAGATCGGACGGCTATTTCTTACAGCATCTGACGGTTATTGTACCGGCCGATCTAATTGATTTATCATCCTGTTGATGCGTAGCGCTGCCCTTTATTTTTCTATTTTTAATTAGTGAATATTTTTTCAAATTTGCGAACAGTTTTTGAATTCATGATTTTTTTCAAAGTCACATTTATTTTAATTCAAGATTTTTAAATCTATGAACATTGTTTTGATTCATGAATAATTTTTAAATTAATGAAAACTTTTCGATTTTGTGAATAAATTTTTTAAATTCACTAATATTTTATAATTCATGGATATTTTAAATGTAATAACCTTTTTTTTTGCAAATTGACGAAGATTGTTTGCATTCGTGAACATTGTTTTGAATTCATAAACACTTTACTTTAAATTCACGATTGATTTTCAAATGCATGAACAATGTCAAACTCATGAACATATGCGAACGGTTTTAATATTAAAATAAAATTGGGAGAAATAAATAAAAAAAGTGAAAACCAAAAAAAGGAAAAAGAACGTAGGTCTCGCGTGCGGCGCTAGTTTTATTTTCGGCGTCACGCGCTGGAACAGATCCATACCATCACCCCACGCCGAGCCGAATCCGTTGAGCCGGATCTGGAGGCCCAACGAATTTACCAAGGCCTAGAAAGCCCATGGGTGAAACAAGCACCCTTGTACACCGGCGCTTAGTTTCTCAAAAAGAAAAAGAAAAAGTACACCGGCGCTTCCTCCCGTCCCGTCTCCAGCCGGCAGCCACGAGGCAACGAAAGGGGGCAGCGATGGCGACGGCGGAGAACAAGAGGCCACGGAGCAGCGGCGGCGGCGTGGAGAGGCCGCTCAGTAGGAAGGAGGTACTCATATTTCCCCCCTCCCCCACCGCTTCCTCTTGTATCCCCCAGCCCCCATTTCCCCCGCCCGTGGCCAATTTCATTGCAACAATTTGTTTTAGTTTAGTCACGGCACCCAAAATTGGCGAATAGTCGAATAGATTGGAACTGGCAGTGGCAGAGGCCGTAGCGATCCATGTGTTATTCCGCGGAAACATGTTGAAAATTGGTTGCAGCACCTAGATTTTTTACTTTCCAGGATTCGGTGCCTTTTCCTCTTAGCAACACAGGGAACACCTGGTGACTCTGGTCCCCTGAATCCAGCTGTTTTTAAGATGATAGCCACCATGCCATGAATCAGCATTTGAAGAGAACTGATGGGGGTTGCATGTATACTGGGAGCTCATGCAGATATCATGCTTTTGGATAGATACTGGGGAGGAAGAAGGCCATCAAAGAACTTATAAGGAAAGCTGTAGCTGTGAAGGATCATCTTGCGCGATTCCCGGATTTTCATAAATACGAGAGAAGCGGCAATGTTCCATTCGGAATTTCGGATTCACGGCACCTACTGTCTTTCCTGTATTCAGCTCTAGAAATTCAATGTGAGAAAATTGAATGCATTGTTAGGTCTTAGCAATTCTAATTGAGACAACACTTCTTGCTTTGAGCCTAGCATTGTCTTTTTTTGGAGGGGAACTGCACTGTGGCAGGCTGATCTCATATTTCTTATATTTAGGTTTTTCAATCTACTTGGAATCTGGGCATGGCAATCAGCTTCCGGTACCAACGAGGAAGTACATCCAAAATCTTCTCAAGGTTGCATACATTTAGGATGTTTGCATATGTACCTTTTTACAAGTTCCCCATGATTATTGAATGTAACACTGGTAAACAATAATTTAGGCTAACATGGAGGGAACTTATGGATCAGAATGGCCTTCAGAAGAGAAAATTAAGCGCCGGGAAATGGTTGCCCCAGAAGCACGATACATCCTGACCTGCCAATATACAGACAATGATATTGCCAAATGTTTCATGAAGCAAGATTCAGGGGTGGAGTGTGCACATGTGACATGCCGTGGAGGCCGCTTGCTTGGTTTTGTACACTACAGATTTATTGTTGAAGAAGATGTGCCTGTTCTTTATGTGTATGAGCTACAATTGGAGTCTTCTGCCCAAGGGAAGGGGCTGAGTAAGTTCCTAATGCAGTTGATTGAACTTATAGCTTGCAAGGTGATCTGATTTTTTGAAGTTCCTGATAGTTTATTGTTCTGTTCTTCAGAATATTATGTCAAGACATAGAGTGTCATGGTGTGGCCTGTGTCTTCTGATTTATGCATTTTTTTCTTGCTTAATTACTATTCTGGTTACACTCAGCTGGAATGATGATCAAAATTTGACCCAGAACGCATGTATGCTTGCAGAGCCAAATGTGGGCCGTGATGCTGACAGTTCAAAAATCTAATACAGATGCTATGGTTTCTACAACAATTTGGGGTAAAGTGGTAAATTTGCATTTCATGTGAACAACTTATCTGGGGTGCACTGAATTGATGTACCTTCTGGTTGTTGGTTACTTATGGTGTCTGCTTCACTTTGATTGCAATGTTTTAGTTCACTTATTCTGTCTTGCAGATATGTAATATCCAATACCTCGCCATCACGAGTGGATCCACTGGTATTACTTTACCAAGAAAAATAGTCTCCACAAGAACAAGATATTCGTATGTTGACTCCTTCATTTCTCATAGATTGGAATTCATAGAAGCTATGAGATCTTGTGCAAGACATTTGAATCTGAAGCCAAGTGCAAATTGGAGGTGTGTAGCATGTTCCATATTGTGTAGATCCACTGTTAACCTATTAAGGTTACTGATTCCGATCATCTACGTGTGACTGATGTTATGAATTGGTTGTGTTGCTCCTCTTTTGCCTTGCACTAAAGCTTTAATTACTTAGTACTGTCCACTATAACCCTATGATGTATTGTGAAAAAAGGCCTATGATGTATGAACGTGTAGAGTAGGATTCTGCGTGATATGCTACTGATTAAATTCGTGATATATTCAGTAGATGCTCTTCTACTACATATGTACTCTTTTATCCCAGCTAATAAATGTGCATCACGGTGAAATGCGCAGGAAGGCAACTAATGCACGGGGGAACGCAATACGACTGTGGTTCTACCTCTATCTATGGTTGCATAACAAGCTCTGGCGGGATGCAGCAGCCCATGTTTGTGTGATTTATTTGGAGTAGTACAGGATGTTTGGTTTTATATCTTTCAGAGCCAAGGTTTGCCGTACCAAACTTGTGAATATTTGCTCAATTGGCAACTTTGACCATATTTGCCTACCATTAATTAGGTTTGATGGCAAAATTTTGGTTAGTGTCTTTGGCTCCCTGTTTAACTTCTAGAGCCAAATTTGGTTAGTGTGTTAATGAATTTGTGTGAAACTATTGTTGCTGATACACTTTAGGAAACAAGCACGAATGGTCCACCACATCTGATATATATATATGGGGTAGACTTGGTTAAAGTTAAAGAAGTGTACATCGGACCAGTACACAAGTTGTCTCACATAGCTGAAGAGATTCACATATAACAAGTTCTCAATGGTGCATTGCGCAGTTTACGGTGCATCCTAGGGCTTTCTCCTTGTGGCTCTCTTTCCCTTGGTGATCGTCGAGCCGGGGCTCCAGGTGATCTCCCCTTCCTCTAGCTCCCCCTCCTTGTTCTCCTTCTCCCTGGATGCAGCAACAGCAGCAGCGGCAAGGGCCTGTGACCGCTTGAACCTGAGAATGAGCCTCTTGCGTGGCGGCAGGAGCTCCTCCCTGATATTCTCCATGTCGTCGTACACTTTGGCCTTGGCCTTGCTGACACCGTGCTCGCTACGGTGCACCCCGCACCTGGCACACATGTACTTTCTCCACTTGAAGGGGTACTTGGCCTGCTTGAACTCGGTGCAGACACGCTCTCCCTTCTCTCTTGCAGAGATCTTACTCTTGTTGGCGCTGCGCTCACCCTCATCTTCTGCAGAGAGCTTGCACTTGTCAGCGCTGTGCTCGCCCTTATCTCCTGCAAACAGCTTGCTCTTGTCGGTGTCGTGCTCGCCCCCATCTCCTGCGGAGAGCTTGCTCTTGCCAGCTATGTGCGAGCCCTCATCTCCTGTGGAGAGCTTGCTCTTACCTGCGATGTGGTCCCCCTCATCTCCTGCGGAGACCTTGCTCTTGGAGGCCCTGTGCTCATCACGGAGCACCCCGCACCTTGCGCACATGTACCTTCTCCACTTGAAGGGGTACATGGCCTGCTTGAACTCTGTGCAGATGCGGCGGCCCTCACCTCCTGCGGAGAGCTTGCTCCGTCGGATCACGACGAGGAGCGGCTTGCCACTTCTTGTCGACATCCTCTCACTCTGTACTCTCTAGATCTAGTCCACACTCTTACTAAATCTCTTTCGAGTCTTACAGATCTGATGTTGATGATGATTGTGATCGATCTCCTGACCAAGGTACACGGATTTATAGGGGGCAATTTTTAGGATGCAAATTAATATCGTAGTACAGATTGGCATCGCCAAAGCAAGCAGAAAAGTAATTTCGGCGTGCATGGGGCAGCACGGTGCCATGAGAACTGTAACGCCTGCGTGTGTGCGAGTGTCTTGTGCAAGCGCTTGGCGTCTACTGCTAGTGCCAAAGCAGCACGCCCAGCCCATTGTTTCTTGTGGTGCTGGTGGTTGTTTCATATATGCATCCAACAACCAAAGGCACAGCTGATTGCTTTTGCGATGCTGGCGGCTGTGGTGCATTTCGTCTCTCTAGCTAGAACCTCTCTTGCTGACGCTATGGTGAGTCGGAGAAGTGCCTTTATGTCTTAAAGCTAGATAGAAAAGGGAATGAGTCTATTTACCTCTGCTTCAGGTTTTACAACACAGAGCTCACTAGAATTCAGAGGCTGCAAACAAGAGACCTGAACCAGATTCAGAAGGGAGGAGCAGAATGTAAATTTGACGGCCAGTGACTAGCATAGTTATATATATTCGTAAAAAGGTATAGGAAAAAGAAACAAGCATATGGCCATGCTTATCTAATACTCCACACTATAGCTGGCAAACATTTAGAGTATGCCTAAAATACCCATACCATGGAAACATGTACGGTGTGATAAAAAGTCGTAAGATTATACTGTTGAGGACCATCACAGCGATCTTTTTCCTAGTAATAATTAACGGCTGTGGTTATCTGATATGTTGTAACGCGAGCCTGTATATATAGCAGGCTGGCATGTCGCTCAGTACGAACAATGTGCGTAGTAAATCATTAAGGCTGCACAGAGGGTCAAGATTTGACTCTACTCATAGCAGTTTGGAAACTAATGCATAACATATATTTTTCTTGTATTTTCATACCTATATATATGATCTTGTAGTCTCTCTTCACTAAACTGAAACCTGCAAGTCTTTTGCGTTTCCCGTTATTTAAGTAGATTACCTCTACATGTGTACCAACTTTTACTAGCCATTGCATTTGTCTTGTCTGAAGATGGCCGTGATGCATGATTTTTTGATTCTGATTTCTTAGACAATGAATGGATTAAAATGGCTTCCAAGTTGCATCATGCATTTGTCAGTTTGCTTCAATGTGTTGTAGGCGCCATTTACTTTCTGAACAGAAGTACTACAACAGTCATTACTACCAAGTAGGAAAGTAAAAGACAAAAAGGGAAGGTGAAGACATTGAACAAGACAAGAAAACCACAGAAATAAAAGAAACAATGGCTACTTAGGAATGGGCTATCAAGGAAATTTTAGTTGGGTTGTGTTTTCTTTGGCCCCCTGTTCAACTTCTGGAGCCAAATTTCGAGCAGTGTGTCATCCGGGGATTGGTGACTTCAATTTTTTGGGGGTTTTGGTGACTTGAAAACTTATGTTCAGTTTCCTTTGCTATTTTGGCTAAAACGAATTTGTCTGAAACTGTTGTTGCTGATACACTTAAGGAAACAAGCACGATGGTCCACCCCATCTGATGTATATGGGGTACACTTGGTCAAAGTTAAAGAAGTGTACCCCCTGGGAACGTTCGAACTTGAGAATGAGTCTCTTACGCGGCAGCAGGTGCTCCCCCCTGATATTCTCCGTGCCATTGTCAGCTTTGGTCTTGGCCTACACTGTGCTCGCGGCGGAGCACTCCACACCTGATGACACACATGTACTTTCTCCACTTTAAGGGGATACTTGGCCTGCATGAACTCGGCGCAGATGTGCTCGCCCTCATTTCCCGTGGAGGGCTTGCTCTTGTCGGTGTTTTTTTACCAAGCCCCCCCTCTGATAGCTATAGGTCTTACATAGCATTTAGTCAAATCATAGTTTCGCAACATAGTGATAGGCTTGGTTAGTTTCAGATATACTGGAAAAAGTTATATTACATAGCAACTTGGATGCTATTCCATACAAAAGAGTCCTCTAGGAGCAAAAGATGGCAGTATCCTCCGACACAGCCTTGATAAGTTTTCTTAGTTTGGCCTGGCATCAATGGCTATAACAGTGCACTGGGTAACTGGCTGAACCGTAAGCAACATGAAACGAACTATTTAGATAAATAACAGTGGATAGTAGCTCATCCATCGGCTGTAGAAGAAGAGCTTTTTTTGTTGGTCACATGTAGCACATGCCTTCCACATAACAACTAAATTTGGTAGACTCCTGGATGAACAACCAGCTTCTTGGAGACTGAACTCTGGTACAGTGCTGGATGTCCAGCGCAGATATTTAATCCAGGAAATCGTCCTATGGAAAATACAACTATATAAGAACCTTGAGCTGATGACAAGGGCTACTTACTTTGCTAATCACATATGGAGTTAATGGTACTGGAACCATACCCCTAAATATGTCAGATTGAGTTTCTTACCTAGACTGGTCACTCTATCAAGGTACTACATACAGCATCATAGTTCAGTCCAAGTTTTTGTTTAGTTTGGGCAAATTTGATGACATGCATGGGTGAACACTGTAAGCCTGAAACTGCAATGGCATTAGCACGATTATAACAACACTCTGGTGGTTGTCTGAACTGTGAACAACCAGCTGCTAGGATCATAGCTATATTTCTTATCGATCTCCTGGTCATGATACACGCACTTATAGGGGGCAATCAAAATCTCTGTTATTTTTAGGATGCAAATAAATAAGAGAACACAGTACAGATTGGCATGGCTAATGCAAGCAGAAAGTAATTTGAGAGCGCATGGGGCGCATGGCTCCATGAGAACCGTAAACGCCTGTGTGCCCGAGTGTCATGTGCAAATGCTTGGCGTCCACCCCCTCTGCCAAAGCAATATGCTCGCTGTTTCTTGCGGTGACTAGTCAATGTGTACGTGCAATGCACGTTAATTTGGAAGTATATTAAGTGCTTGCGGATATTAAGTAGGATATTATTTGCGTGTTATTATGTGATTAACTCTATATTTGGCATAAAATTAACTGCACGCTAAACGTGTTGTGCGCTCGACATTGAAGCAGTCTAGGTCGTAAACCCTTTGCTACGGGTTGCCTCGGACTCCCCTCCCTCCCTCCCCCGCCGACACCCGCGAGGCGCCGGGGAGGGCTCCAGATCCCCGCTGCCACACCCCCTCCTCCTCCCTCGCCGCCGCCAAGGGGCGCGGCCGGGCGAAGCCCGGGCGTCGCCGGCGGCGGCGGGGCTCCTTCGGCCCCCGCTCGTGGGGTATGGCGCGGGCCAGATCTTGCGGTTGGGCGCGGTGCTCGGTGCCGGGCGCGGCGGCGCCCCGGAGCAGGCCGGCGATGGCGGCGTTCGACGGGCGGCGGGCGGCATGGTGGTGGTGCGGGCCGGTGGTGGAGTCGGCGGCGGTGCTTCCGGCAGCGCTTCGGCGTCGCCTCCGGCGCCACGGATCGCGGTTGACCGGGTCACGGGCGGCCCTCTCGCCGTGGTGCTCTGGTGAGGGGGCGGCGTGGCAACGGAGGTGGTGGGTTGCTCCCACCTAGTCGGGCCCTCGCGGCTAGGTGGCGGTGCTCGGCTCGGGTGGATCCCCTGGTGGCGTCTTCAGGCGGCGGCGGCGACGGATCCGCAACCCTCCCTCTTCGGCTTCTGGCGACGGCTGATGCCCCCTGATGCTCCGGGCCTTCGAAGCGGGGGCGGAACACGGTTCCGAGGGGAAGTTGGAGCCGACAGGGTGTCGGTCGTGGCCATGTGCTACTTCTCCGCCTTCCCCTTCCCCCGATCGAGGTGGTCGTGACCCTTCTCGAGGCAGCTTGGCCGGCGGCGGTTCTGGAGGTGGTCGGGGTTGTGGATCTTGACAAAGGCGTGGCCTTTGCGGGCTTCAGGGCGGTCTCATGGCGGGGCGGCGGCCCTGGCGGTGGGAGTTGCGTTGGTTGTGGGCGGATCGCGCGACTCGGATGCGGGCAGGCAACCATGGCCGCTCGGGCGGCATGGTTGTGGGCGTTGGCGGACCGGGGTGGCGACGGGGGAGCTGAAGCACCGGGGTTCATCACCTACCCAGTCCCGTTTTGGTCGACGATGACGGCGTCCGTGGACGTCGTGTTCCTCCTTGCAGGCTACGTCGTGGTGCTTCTTCTCTCTCCATCTTACTCCGGGTGAAAACTTGATCTTCGGATCAGACGGTGGCGACGGTCTTGGCCGTGCCCTTCCTGGAGGCACCGTCTTGGAGTCCTCGGTCCGGCGTGTCCGTCGCGCATCCTCCCGGACGATCGCTCCTTGGTGGTGGTCTCGGTCGACTCTTAGCTGATCCTTTTTTTGCTTATCTTTTAGATGCTTTATGTCGTTGAGGTTGTGCGTCGGTGCCCGGCATTTATGTATCTTGCTTTGGGTCTGTGTGGCGTGTGTTTGTATCGGATGCTTGTTGTTGTGGCTGTGGTTGTGCTTTATAATATAAAGCGGGGGGGGGGGGGGGGGGGGGACCCTTTTTCGTAAAGCAGTCTAGGTCGTTGAATTGACATGATTTGATGGCCGAGATTAATTAGATCTGCCCCTTTGGGTCTTTTTATATTGGTATAGATATAGATGGTGGTTGTTTCATATATGCACCCAACAAGCGCTTCCTGCCGCCATTGATTGCTTTTTGTGATGGTGGCGCATTTCGTCTCTCTAGCTAGAACTTCTCTTGCTGAAACTATGGTGAGTTGGAGATGTGTCTTTGTTTCTTAAAGTTAGAAAAGGGGATGATTCTGTTGATATTATGGTCTTTGCATCAGGTTTCACAACACAAAAGTATGTTAGAGTTTAGAGGCTGCAAACAAGAGAGACCTGAACCAGATTCAAAAGGGCGGAGCAGAATGTAATTTGATGCCAGTGACCAGCATAGTTACATATTCGTAAAAAAGGTATAGGAAAAAGAGACAACCATGGTCATGCTTATCTAAGACACTGCTCTACAGCTTTTAGAAAAAAGTTAGACTGCTCTACATCTTTAAAAAAACACTGCTCTACGTGTAAACGTTATGGCCGCCCAGAGGGTCAAGATTTGACTACTCATAGCAGTTCATAGTAGTTTCCAAATGAATGCATAAAAACATTTCCTTGTATTTTTGTACCTATACGGTCTTGTATACGGTTTTGAAACATGCAAGGTTTTCTGTGTTTCCAGTTATCTCAGCAGATTAGTTCTACACATGTGTACCAACTTTTACTAGCCATGCATTGTATTGATCTTGTCTGAAGATGGTCATGATGCATGATTTTGGATGCCGATTGCTTGCTGAGCAAATGGATTAAAACGTGGCCTCCAAATTGCATCATGCATTGGCCAGTTTGTTTCAATGTGCTGTAGGCGCCATTTACTTTCTGAACAGAAGCACTACAATGGGCGCTCTTATATTAGTTTATAGAGGGAGTATTAAAGTAAAAGACAGAGAGGGAAGGAGAAGACATTGAACAAGACAAGGAAACCACATAAATAAAAGAAACAAAGGCAATGTGGGAACGGACTATAAAGGAAAATAGTCGGCAGAAATGTTGGCGGGCTGAATCACTGATACATGGGCCAGTTGTTCCTCACAACATACTTTTTTTTACATGAATTCCTCACATCTGGCTCCGTGCACAACCCACCCCCTTGATCACCATCACGGGCTCCCAAATAATCCAGACCACCTCAAACAATAACGAGCACACACAGGAAGTTTCCATGTCGATAGAGCACACACACTGGTTAGGAAAACAATGCTGGCTCGTCGTTGACGACCAAAGTCTAAGCTAAACATCAGAGAAATGACGTTATGTGCTTTTGCAGTGCTTTGTATCCCGATTAAAAAGCCTTTTCTAGCGGCACTGAGATCTTTCACTGAAAATAAATCGAACTGTGGTGATTGCTATGTTTCTTATGCCCCTCAAGCCTACAAATTCTATGTGGCTGCTATATGCTACCAGTATCGACTTAAAACTCACATGAGGTCTTTGTATGATCCCCACTTGGCCAGTTTGTATTACTTGTTCCGAATATTTTCTTTTATAAGCAGTAAAGGAGAGCAAGTTTGTTTAATGCAGCAACTACTATATTATGAAAATAACTTGCATGTTTTTTCACAAAGTTACCAAATCACACTATATATGATCAGGTTGCTATTTTTCTCTGTCTTCACGTGGCCCGACCACAGTCTAGTACATGTTTATCAATGCTCGTATGCACCCTTCCATAAATTCATTTGTTATTATGCTTCCTTGCGATGGTTTCTCGGGACGGCCGGTCTATGAAGCTATGCAAATTAAGCCTGGCCACAAGGGGGCAATCAGCTCTTGGTAGACTCCCTTGAGACTTTTTGACAATCATCTTGATTACATCCCTAGACTAGACTCTCCATTTCCATGTGAATATTTTCAAGGAGACATGCTAAGCTGATTGACCAACTAGACAATGTGTCACAACAATAGTGCATCCTATATATAGGAGTGCAAAATCATTTCAAGCTTCCCACAAAAGACCTAAACGGGCAAACCATATCATAAGAGCATGTCCATCAATGGGATATAAAAAAATGTTAATGTAAGAAGACGACATTGTTGATGACCAGCTTAGTAATCTTTTATTACAATACAACAAATAGCTGTGCTTATCTCATATGTGGTGTAACGCAGGAGTATAGCATTGGATTAGTGTTTCCAAAAAAACTGAACATGTTTGCTTGATGGATTGTAAAAAGTTGTAACGCCCTTGATGCGGCTATATCTCCCACGTGTCGAAGCACGACTTAGAGGCATAACCGCATTGAAAGCAATGTCGCAAGTGAGGTAATCTTCACACAACCCATGTAATACATAAGGGAAAGAGATACATAGTTGGCTTACTTTCGCCACTTCACACAATACATGAATAAAACATTACAACATCCAAATACAATCAAGGTCCGACTACGGAACCAAAATAAAAGAAGAACCCCAAATGCGACAAGGTCCCCGATCGACCCCAACTGGGCTCCACTACTGATCAACTAGAACGAAACAACACAAAGGACAAGATCTTCATCGAGCTCCTCCTTGAGCTTGGTTGCGTCATCTGCACGGTTCAACGGCACCTGCAAGCTGGTTTTGGAAGTATCTGTGAGCCACGGGGACTCAGCAATCTCACACCCTCGCAATCAAGACTATTTAAGCTTATAGGTAAGGTAAAGGTATGAGGTGGAGCTGCAGCAAGCGACTAGCATATAAGGTGGCTAACATACACAAATGAGAGCGAGAAGAGAAGGCAAAGCACGGTCGATAAAATCTATGATCAAGAAGTGATCCTAGAGCAACCTACGTCAAGCATAACTCCAACACCGTGTTCACTTTCCGGACTCCGCCGGAAAGAGACCATCACGGTTACACACGCGGTTGATGCATTTTAATTAAGGTCAACTTCAGGTTTTCTACAACCGGACATTAACAAATTTCCATCTGCCCATAACCGCGGGCACATCTTTCGAAAGTTCAAATCCCTGCATGGGTGTCCCAACTTAGCCCATCACAAGCTCTCACGGTCAACGAAGGATATTCCTTCTAGCGGGAAGACTCGATCAGGCTCGGAATCCCGGTTACAAGACATCCTCGACAATGGTAAAACAAGTCCAGCAAGACCGCCCGATGCGCCGACATCCTGATAGGAGCTGCACATATCTCGTTCTCAGGGCAACACCGGATGAACACTACGTACAGCTAAAACCAGCCCTCAAGTTTCCCGAGGTGGCGCTGCAAGTGGCTCTAGTTTGGACCAACACTTAGACAAGCACTGGCCCGGGGGGGTTAAAATAAAGATGACCCTCGGGATGGCGACTCCCAAGGGAAAAAGGCTAGGTGGCGAATGGTAAAACCAAGGTTGGGCCTTGCTGGAGGAGTTTTATTCAAGGCAAACTGTCAAGGGGTTCCCATTATAACCCAACCGCGTAAGGAACGCAAAATCCGGGAACATAACACCGATATGACGGAAACTAGGGCGGCAAGAGTGGAACAAAACACCAGGCATAAGGCCGAGCCTTCCACCCTTTACCAAGTATATAGATGCATTAATTAAATAAGATATATTGTGATATCCCAACAAGTAAAACATGTTCCAACAAGGAACGGTCTCCAATCTTCACCTGCAACCAGCAACGCTATAAGAGGGGCTAAGCGAAGCGGTAACATAGCCAATCAACGGTTTGCTAGGACATGGTGGGTTAGAGGTTTGACATGGCAATTTGGGAGGCTTGAAAGCAAGTGGTAGGCATCGCAGCATGGCATAGCAAAAGAGCGAGCATCTAGCAAAGCAAAGATAGAAGTGATTTCGAGGGTATGATCATCTTGCCTGAAATTCCGCAAGGAAGAAGAATGGGTCCATGAAGAAGACAAACGGACGTAGTCGAACGAATCCTCACAACGCGACATTATCGGAACCAACCCGAAGAAGCAACACCGGAAAGAAACACACAACATAGTAAACAACCAACAGATGAACATGATATGGTATGCGGGATGCGGTATACGATGCATATGCATGATTTGACAAGGAATGCATGAACCTGGCCTCAACTTGGAAATCCAAGTGTGCCACCGGAAAGGTGAGATGAAATCGCTTGAAAACGATATAAAGAACGCCGGAATCGGAGGTACGGTTTGGAAATGGCAAGCAATGCAAATATGACACCGGACTGCGATATACAGCAAGTAGCCATCTAAATGCAACAAGATGAACATGCTACAACACTCAAATATGGCAACAAAATACATGGCAGAGATCCATTCAGGATGCTTAACAAAAGACTAGCACTGAGGTACGGCCAATTCATCCATTAACAGGTTCAAACAAGCATGGCAAAAGTGCAATTGGTAAACAGGTTTCAGACTTAGTGAAATTAACACTTGTCTGGAATATCAGATCAGGTAGCACACTTTGGAGCATGAAATCTATATGCTACAGGGTCTGAACATGCAAAATAAAGCATGACATGGAGCTACTCAAAGAGCTTAACAAAAGTCCCTTAGTGACCTTGAGCCAAAAGGGATTAGAAAATACAATTGCAAGCATGTGAACATGGCAAAAACATAATCAGTTCTCAGACTTAGTGAAAACTGGAGCATGCTGAAACAGATATCAAGTAGTCATGTTTACGAGCTCGATGCACTCACTACAGAGCAAGTCATGATAATCTAAGCATGCACCCATCAAGAATATACAAAATACAAGCTAGACATGGCAAGAACAATACCATAGCATGCACGGATCAACTATAACATCATCGGCAAAATCGCTAACAAGTAGACAATCTGCCCAGATTTACGAAATAGCAAAAGTAGAGCTCGATTGACTCAAGCTAGGGTGCTCCATAATTGCAAACAAAGACATGGATGGATAGAGCACTACAAGATTAACAAAACATCCTTACTGATTATCCTCAAAAGAGGCACGGATCATTAGGAAACAACATGAACATATGGCATAATGAAATAAACAGGCCAAGGACTTAGTGGAAATGCTAAGTCCCTGAAATCAGCATTAACGAATGCACCACTTTGCAAGCTTGTGCTAGTCACCACACACATCACAAAAATACATGGATAGCACCCCTGGAAAGATGGCAAAACATATAACAAAACTCATGAAGAGCTCAGGGGCATATCATGCACACAATAATCATGGCAAAAATGACAAATAGCTATTTGATGCAGCAGATCTGACAATTAACTCAAATAGCACTCTTCCAACAGTATTTCGGGCATCAAGATGAACTCAAATGAAAATGATGCAATGAGATGAAATGATGTGCTCTCTGAGACGAACATTTTGATATGCTATATGCCCAAAACGGAGCTACGGATGCAAAGTTGTAACATGATAAACATGGGCATTTGAAACATGGAAAACTCGAGGACTTAGTAGAAATTGGACCTCCAGATCTAGGGTTCTTGGCACGGATTTTGATGCAGACCGGATCTCGCCGGAGAGACTCACCGGAGAGCGGCCGGAGACGAGGAGAAGGTGCGCCGGCGACGAGGAGGGGCCGGGCGCACCAGAGCGGCGGCCGGAGCGCGGGGCGGCGCCGGCGACGAGGTGCGCGGCGGCGGGGCGACCGAGGCGAGGCGCCGCGGCCCGGTGGGTGCAGCGAGGCGGCGGGGCCGTCGAGGTCGTCGGACGGCGACGGCGGCTGGCGGAGGCAGGCGGCTGCGCCGGCGAGGCGCGGGCGCGTCGGGGCGGCGCGACAAGGAGCGGGAGGCGGCGCGGTGCGGATGGGCTCGGGGGGCCCGATCCGGGCTCGCCCGGGCCGACGGCGGTGGGAGGAGGCGCGGGACACGTGGCGAGAGGCCATTGGCGCGGACGGCGGCGGCGGGTTTGTCCGGCCGGGTCCGGACATGTCCGGCGCGGCGCGAGGGAAAATTAGGGTTAGAGGAAGGGGAAGACCCGAGATTTCGGAGGGGATCACTAATTTATAGGTAGAGGGAGCTAGGAGAGTCCAAATGAGGTGCGGTTTTCGGCCATGCGATCGTAATCGAACGCTCTAGATGATGGAGAGGGTATAGGTGGGGTTTGGGCCACTTTGGAGAGGTGTTGGGCTGCAACACTCACGAGGCATTTTCGATCCCTCGGTTAACCGTTGGAGTATCAAACAAAGTCCAAATGGTACGAAACTTGACAGGCGGTCTACCGGTAGTAAACCAAGGCCGTTTGGCAAGTCTCGGTCCAATCAGGAAATGTTTCCTACCGCCAAATCCCCTGGCGGTAGGCTGTTAGACCCTACCGCCATGGACTCTGGCGGTAGCAAAAGGGTCAGATCTCGAAAAAAATTTAAACTAGGGTCAAATCTCGAATAGGGTCAAAACACGAAATTTTGCCGCTCGCCGACGACGGTGCTAGGCGCGGTGGCGCCAATCAGCGGCCATGGCCAGCTCCCATTCGGGCAGGATCAGGGGCATCATGGGCAAGGGCAGGTAGTTGGTAGGTAGTGTTCGGGCAGCAGCAGAACCAGCTGCTGAATGGTGAGGCCAGCCGCTCGAGGACAGCGTCGACGGGTGGTCAGGCAGGGAGCATGGCGGAGCAGGCGTGAGAGTGGTTTTGATTACTCTGGTCGCTCTAGCTGTGTGCTCTGTTCATCTGCATCTGTTTACTCTGTCGAAACCGACGAAAGACGGTCAGCGGCATGACAAAAGGAAGACTGAAGAAGAACAATCTGCTGTTAAGCATGCCTCTGTCGATCAGGATTCGCATTCAGTGCTTTCTACAAATGATGAGAAGTTGTTTCGTTCAGCAGACAAAACAATCAGGAACTCAAGTCAAATAGCTTAGGATAGTAGATGTTTTGTTTATTTTTCTTCAGAATTTTCTCCTCAAGTTAAGATAGGATAATTGATGCAGGACGTGGAACTTTTCTATTGATTAGCACCACCGTGCCCGACACCGTCGGCGGCAAGGTTTCCAGGTCGAAGCCACCGTGCCGTTAGAGAGAATGGCATGACCGGCGGTTGTATTTTTGGGGCGGTGGAGAGATAGGAATCGTGATTTGAAGGCAGGGAAGTGGGGAAAGAAAGATCTGTTGCGTTGAGATTTGGATGCCAGTTGGCGCATGCTAGAGTGGGTCTCACAGCTGGTCCGGTCGTATAGGATTTTTTTTCCCCAAGAGTAGGTTTCAACCTCGTTGTACGTTGATCTCACCCCCTCACCGTCCAATGAAGTGAGCCGTGTTGGAGTTTGTCAATTGGGATGCAAGCGGACGTAAATAAATACAAATAAGCTAATCACTGTTGCTTTAGTAAAAAAAATTTGCCGGGTTTCCTCTTTTTGCGGGGTGTTGCTTTAGTAATAAATCCGCTAATGCAAGAACAATGCATCCCTGTATGTCAACAACGACATGCTCCTTCGCCGGTGGGCGTTCGTGCATACAACGACGACGTTCTACTCGATTTTTACTGTATAAAATCGCAGGAGCTTTTTATAGGCAAATGGCATCATGCGGTCTTTCATAATGCATCAATTCAGGCCAAGCTTTTTCAAGAAAGCGTGGTACTCACGAAGTCCCGATGCAACATCTTATACAAATCTAGAAGCAGAGTACTGCCGCTATAGACACTACATAAACTGCTTGAACCGCACGTATGTACTATATGTATTTACGTAGTACTTCCACGACTAATCTTGCATTTTCTTTAGTCCGTAGATGAGCGCAAGTTTTGGTAACTCGTCGTTCGCGATTATCCTCATCCATCTAGTCATACAAGAGTAGATTATATAGCCATATATCATCATGCCAACCAGATATCCTCAACAAAAATAATAATAACATTTTTTGATACTATGAAGGGGTAGTATGTTGGCACGGTTGGTTTAAGGTGCCGGAAGTGGAGACATGAGCTACTCCATCTTGTAATACCGCAGGAGCCTCCTGGTCTGCCGGAATGACAAGATAGTGGGCTCAAGAACTAAAGCAAGAGCGGCTCAATAAAGCTGAATGCATACACTTGCGTGGATATACCACACTACAACCGTCTGATCTCCAGAAGTTGCCCCTTGTAGTCCGTCCCCAGATGTCCAACGGTTGGTCCAAGCGTGCTCGTGGGCCAGAGCGAGGTGACGAGGAGGGAGCCAGGAACATGAGCTGCTGGTCCTTCGCAGGATCTGAATTGTGTGATCAGGGTAGTCCGCAGTCCCTCTTGGAAAATAAATAAAGCCATAGCCGGTAAAGTCTCGAGACTTAACCGCATGAAATTACAACCCTGTACTCTTTTAGTGCAAGAAGGCCGACTCAAAACTGATCCAACGGTCGGGGACATCCCTCACAGAAAATGTAGTGGAGCCTGGTGATCATCAGTTCATCACTATGTCCCTATGCCTCTCAAGCCTACCGATTATGTATAGTTTTGCCAACATCGTCACATGAAGGTTAAAACTCTCACTAGGTCCTTGTCCAGTCTCCAAATGATCAGTTTGTGTAAACTCTCTGAATATCTTCCTTTTATAAAGGAGGGAATAAGGATGAGAGGGGCAGGTTTGGTTTAATGCAGTAACTCATCAGAGCACATGTGGATGTGGTCACGTAGCCAGTGAAATAACTATGTTCTTATTGGAAGCGACGTGAACAACATCGACGCAACATGTGTTCCTCTAGTTTTGGCACAAAAAAAAGACATAATCATTTGTGAGATGGGAGAAACTTATTGCTTATTGTACTACAATAAGTCACACAAATTTAATAAAAATATGTAAGTGTTGTAGCAACTTAGTGTAATGGAAGTATGTAGGTCACACTAAATTAAAGACCACAAATAATTTTATCTTCCCTCAAATTTCACATGTACGTGTTTTTCACTCTACATAACTCCTATTTTAAACTTTTAAAGAAACAATCGTATGATTTTGCTAATCTAGTGCATTACATGATTATATTTCCTTCTATTTTCATACATATGCATATCACTTTGTACTCTCTTTTCACTAAGTTGAAACTTGCAAGTCTTCTTACAGTTTGTTCTTATCTAATTAAATTTATAAAGGACGAAGGGGGAGGTTAGTTCAATATAACAATTTAACAATTCACATGTTTTTTTAAAGCTAGGGCCAGTGTAATCACTCTGCTGCTGCAGGGACGAACATGAAAAGATGTACACCGTCGTAATGTAATCATTTTTTGATTGGGGGGATTTACTACACTTCAAGCTACAATAAGGTACACTAATTTAATGTATAGACATCTTACAGCTACGGTTAGTTTCAAAAAAAATAATCTTACAGCTACAGTGGCTTTTTAGAAACACCAAGTGCTACATTACACACGCACGCACGCAGAAGTAACAAGAGAAATAAGTGTATCATTAACATGTTTTCTCCTTCGGAGCAAAGCACAGATCTGGCATCCTCAACATACTTGCCCCCCTTACCATATAATCTCTAGTGTTCAGGCTAGGCTACATGTGTTTCCAAATCTACTTAAATGGAGCGGGGACATTTCATAGCTCCAAGATAGCCTCATAAACCTTTTAGTTGTATATCTGGTACCTCCCCATGGAAAGGTCTAGTGAATTGTGTTTTCCTGTTCATTTTATACATTGACTCGATTCTTTGCATTGTTGGGTTGCCATGATAGATAGTAGTACATGGAAGAGATGTCATGAATTGTGTTTTGCTCCTAGCTTTGATCACTAATATCCATTTGTTGTTAGCAAAGGATTGCAGCTAGGGAAACCTAAGATTTAAGCATTCTTCGTTCCATGTTTCATCCTAGAGAAGAACATCTAGCCTACTTTAGTTGTGCATAGAGCTATGCCCTTTAATATACTAATGAGAGTGGTACAATCCTTCCACAATTTTGAGCCCGGCTCATCTGCACCCGGTCAAAAAATAATTCATAAACAAATCAAAAAAATCCAATTTTTTTGTGCATGGTAGATAATTTGGTGCGTGAGATGCGCTTCAAATTTCAGAGCATTTGGACATTTGAGTAGCTCTCAGAAAAAAAAGACAAATTGGGTAAGAACAGTATACGCACATTACACTATTTAACAGACCCCAAATCTGTCTTTTTTACCGAGAACTACTCAAATGTCCAAATGATTTGAAATTTGGACTGGACATCACGCACCAAATTATCTACCATGCCAAAAAATTGATTTTTTAAATTTTTTATTATTTGTTTTGCTTTTTTTATTCAGCATAGGTGCAGATACTCCTGGGAGCCAAAACGCCTCACTCCAGTCCACCTTATACATTTTGACCAAACCCAAGGTGATGAATATATAACTGGGGAACCTAGTTCGGGTCAACCCGTTAATGCATTTGGATTTAAGTGACGTGCATCATTCTTGATTTGTTTCCTAATTTATTTCATGCAAGACTATCCATATATGAGATAGCATTAAGCGTTTGATTTTTTTCCTAGTTTACTTGCCTTCTCTCTGGAGTGAGACTTTCCACGCATGCAAATTCAATAATGAGATTCGTCACCCATCTGGCACCTTCCTATTTTTGCTTTCTCCCTCTAGCACGATCCATATAATTCACAATAAACTAAATAGTAATAGTTTCTTCGAATTTCATGTCATTCTTGTCTACTTGATCCTAGGACACTTACGTGTTCGCAATTTATTTTATATAATAAAAACATTTGTTGGTACACACATACCTGATACCCATGTGTACATGTTATTGGACCGTGATACCAGTTGATGGGTATTTTATCTAATCGAAATATGTACATTTTGGTATTGCTATTATGCCTATTGAAAATATACACATACCTAATGTATTTTATGTAATGAAAAATATATACGTAACCATGGTATTATACCTAAAGTTAATATTCCGGAATATACCTAATGATAATATACCAGTTTGTGGGTATTGATTCTTTCTCAAGATGGGAATCTTTTATTTATTTTTCACAATCATTGTTCCAATGAATTAAAAATGCGTTATATTTTAGATGGGTATATTAATGTGTCGCATGGTTATATTATGTTAATTTTATCTATATCTTGTATTATAGTTTCATTTATTGAAGAACTTCCAGGTCTTTAGCCATCTTGTAACTCACTTATCTAGTTAGGCTTTTATATGTAAATGAACTTAATTATATTTGTGTGAAGATGATCATGATGCAAGCACTTCTTGACGAGCCATCAAATTAAAGTGTGGCTTATAAGTTTCATATGTGTTATCATATTGCAACAGTATATGCATTGTCCCATGCACCATTTACTTTATGGACAAAGTGTATGTAGAAATATTGAAACAACGACATAGAACGATACATAAATAACCCTGGGGGAAAAGAATATGATAATGCCAAACTATAGAAGAGGTAGGGGAAGGGAAAATAGAAAAGAAAAAAGACAATTATAGGCAAAAGAAAGTATATTTTGCTGGAATTTGAAAAGGAAAAATCACATAAAGACAGAGAAAAAAGAAAGGATTGGTTTAAGTTTTTTAGGCGAAATCACTAGTTAAGGGCTACCCTGCAAAGATCCTCAAAATTCTTCTGGTAAAGATTAGTGGTGCTACGCATATCCACAGTTGTCGCCACCAGAGAGTGTTGGTGGGTTTCACATGCTTATTTTTCTAGATTCGGTTTTGAATATGAAATATCTTTTGAAATGTGCGTCCAATTTATGAACCGTTTTCATATATAATTCGAATTTATGAATAAATTTCGAAAATTTGATAATTTAACAATGTTTCAAAAACATAATATTTTCTAAAATTCAAACAAATATTTGAAATTCTCATTTTTTTGAAAAATAAAAGTAAAATTGGAAAAAAATGAAAAAGGAAAAGAAACAGAAAAAGGAAAAACAACATCCAAAAAAAACCAGTAAAAAAGTAACCTTTTGGAAATGCTCCCAAAACCGATAAAAATCAGACTAGAATCTTCATAACGTTCCCAGAACAGGAGCGCCAAACCTCTTCGTAGCACTAAAATGTGCTGGCCCACTTACTAATTCGACGCAGTGAGTGTCACATAGGATTTGCAAGCAATTATTGTGTTAATCGTACAAAGCGTCTACTGCTTCAAGACTAGCGGTTTATAATTGATTTGTCTATTAGTTTTCTAGGTTCTTGTTTTCGAAAGCTTCTGAAAGCTTTTGATTGAGTTTTTTTCTTTCCGTGTCTGGTTTCTCGATTGGGTTTTCTTCATTTTTCTTTTACCTATTTTTTCTGCTTCCATTTTTTGACCCATGAATCTTTTTCATTTTTTGAACTCTTTTTGAACATTTGCTTTGAATGTGCGATTTCTTTACCTATAGAAAATTTAAAAACATTTTTTTATTTTCTTAACCAGCAGTTGCTAGTTTTCTAGAGCAACCAAGTCACGTGACTGAGCCACCAGCTGTGACGCGAGTCCTATTCGTCAGCGGCCCGTTTGGCATTAGCACAGTCGACTCACGGGAGCAATTTGTTGGAGGAGGTCCCACCTATGGGAGTACTCCCTCCGGTCCTTTTTAGTTCGCATATAAGATTTGACTGAAGTCAAGCCTCGTAAAGTTTGACCAACTTTATAGAAAAAAGTGCCAACATTCATAATCTGAAATCAATATCAATAGATGTGTCATGACTTAAAGTTTCATATTGGATAACTTTAGCATGGCAGATGTTGATATTTTTTCATATAAATACGATCAAACTTTATGAAGTTTGACTTCAGAGAATTCTAATATGCAGAGTAAAAAGGACCGGAGGGAGTACTAACTAACCATACTACCCACCGTGGGCAGTCTAAGCGCCGGGAGGAGGTCCCACCATACATGACCTAAGGCGTCTTTCAATGCATTGGTGCTTATGTGAGGTGCTAAATGCATTAAAAACTTTAGCAACTAATCTGCTCAATGCATAAGTGTTTAGCTTCTGTAGCTAAGCTTTTCTTATTCAATTGTTTAAGAACTATACTCCTTCATGCATGGATTGGTATGCATTTTGTATAGGTCCACCCGCTTAGCTAGGTCTTTGTCCCAAAGGACGCTGCTTGGGCCATAGGTCAATCGAAACATCCAAGGTTGGGTGTTCTTATTTTGCTACTCGACTAGAGACATGAGAAGTATGATTGAAGATTCTGATGTGAAACACTAGGATATATGAAGAGAGTAATTTCGTTACTATTCTTACATTTGCTTGTTTGTATCTGTCTGAGCGGGTTGTAATGTAACTATTCTAGTCCAGGTTTTCACGAGGGAAGGAATTGATTTACCAATGGTATATCATTTCTTTTTGAGGTCATCATAATGCTCTCTCTCTCCTTTTTAATTGTTTTGTCACATTAACTTATTTTCCAATGTGACACCTTTAGCATATGTACATCGCGGAGCACTAGGAAGGGCCTAATCCCGTCGGGCACGAGCACCCATAGGCAGAGAAGCCAGATAGTTAGTTTCCACCTCGTTGATGCTGCTCTTCTTCGTTATGGACCGTGTTGCATGCCGGTTTGAGGCGTCGGTGTGGATGGCTACCATTCGGCTAGAGCATCTAAAGCTGGGCTCTTTAAATTCCCTCTACACATACGGGCGGATGGCTCGATCAGTGATTGGTCAGAAAATCACGACATAGCCGGGCTCCTCAAACCTGCCCTATATGTCTGGGTTGACCGTCACCCCCATATCCAACCTATATCTAGGGCGGGTATGGGGAGACCCGGATGCGCTCGGGTGTCCATCACGTTGAATCCGATAGACAAGACCAGCCATAAATTTCATCAAACCCCCATCGAGCTAACCGAACGAGTTGTCCTTTTCCTCTCCACTCTTCTCCCTCATCTGCGTCGGCCCTCCCCTAGCTCCGTCGCCGTCCCGACCCCTCGGTGCCGCCACCACCACCACCACAAAACTCCTCGCCGCTACTCTCACCGTCCGGAAGCCGTCGCCGCACCGGACGCCGCCGTGGTACGTCTAACTCTTCTCGGATTACACCTTGCCCTCTGTGTGCTCGACAAATTTTCCAAGCACTTTTTTTGATTCTTTTGTAGGCAAATGATGGACTCGGAGGGTTCGCCAGATGAGGAGTATCAAGAGAAGGAGCTTGATGAATTAATTCAAATGAGTTCTTCGATTCGTTGGATTCAAACGACGAAGATGCTGAGATAATGATCAACATCCAGCATGAAATGGAGAGGGAGTGGAGCACATTCTGAACTCTTATGATTCGATCAAAGGGAGGAGAGTTTTCAACCTGGTGAGGGTACTTTCACCCCGGACCAACATTGCTTGAAACATGCAAGTTAATCCATGCATGGATTTGCATGTATTTCTAATTTTGTACAACAGGACATTTTTGCAGGCCATCCGGCACTGTCTAAGGTTGACGTTCAGTGGTGGATTTGCTAAGTCCGGCTATAGAGCAAAGGCATTTCGTGTTTGATTCGGCAACGGCTTTCTGGTTGTTTCAATGCAGACTAAGTTGAGATTTTCATCGGCGAATGGTACGGTGCGATCCTTCTTTCACTAATACGTTAATTAGTGGGTGCTCCATGCCAAGTTCTCCATGAAGGCGCCTATTCCCTGTTTTTTTTTTCTGAGGGCCGCCTGTTCCCTGTTGCACTGTTGCATGTAACATCTCGCAAATGGAGTGTATTGTAGTAGTACTTGCTGATTCTACCTGAACTAGTTGAGCCGCACGGACTCCCACTCCCACAACAACCGATTCTGCATTCTCGCTAATTTCTCAGCAGATTACATATATCCTCTTGTCCATTCACCATTCGTACGTACACGAAGCTGATTAATTCGGGTCAACCGCAGAACTTTGATGCAATCTCACAGTTGAGGCACGGCAAGTCCCCATCAGACGTACTCCCAGGTCACCGTAGCCGATAGAGACGTAAGCTAACCCGACGAGAGAGGATCCTTGAACAAGCATCGTGCCAAGTTCTTTTGAGAAAACATGCCAAAGCTAGATACCCAACTATGTATGTTCTTCCAAATTTGCAACCCGGGTTTGAAAGAAGACGCAATCGCTCAAGAAGATAACGTTTGCGTTTCATTTTTTTTTATAAGGGGGTCTTGCACATAGTCCGTCGTGCAGCGACACACGCGCATCCCGGTCAAACTCAACAACAGTGCCAGCAAAGATCCTCGTCCTCTGATTCCTCACCGCGGCTAGACGACATGACAGCCGTTCTATGTCCCACTCATATGCTTACACCCTGAGCTCGATCCCAGTCACCATGCCCGGCGGCTCTTCCTGGGGCGCTCGGTCGCCGAAGCAACGCGATGAAGCGCGGTAGCCTAGATAGCACTCTGTCGGTTCATCCACTGAATCGTCACTCCGGCGACAAACTAATGGTGTTTCTTTGCAATGCTATGAGTACTGATTCCGGCGACAGATCTAGCGAGTTCTGAGGATCCGGTAGAAAATGGATCTGGGACTGCTGATAACTATGTTCCTCATACCTCTCATCCCTACTAATTCTTTCTAGATACTATATCTTGACACCATCCTGATATAAAGCTTATAACTCACTCTAGGTCCTTGATCAACCCCGCACACGATCAGTTTGTACGAGTTCTTCACACTGTCTCCCTTTTATAATGGAGGAAATGACGAGCATCTTCGGTTTGATGCATGCACCAACCCACGGGGGCACATGTTGTTCCAACACGGCGACATTACTTTGTTGTTTCTAGAAGCAGTATAATAACAAGATAAGCACATCATGTGTCGTTCCACTTTTGGATTGGTAAAAAAAATATGTTAGCTAGGGCAAAGTTACTATACATCTTTACCAAAAAAGGCTTTCGTCCCGCTTTATATATAAAACAAACCACTAGAGTCTCAAAGTACTATACATCTTTATGATCGAAAGAGCTGGCGAAATTACTACGTTGTTATCAGAAGCAACATATGAATATAGCATGATGAGCACAGCCTGTCTTAAGTTGTTTCGCTTAATTTTTGGTAACAAAAATGTTAGATGGTTGAACAATGTTATTACACCGTAGATCCAGCTACAATTTAACTATTCAATAGCTAATTGCCCGTGCGTTATAAGTGGGCATACATATTCTAGTGGTTCGACATCAATATTGCCCGACATATATCTTACATCCATTATATTCTAGATTTTGGTAAGATTTAATTTGATTTGAGTATAGGGGAAGGCAAGAAAGCTTTGATTTAGTTGACACTAGTAGAAAAACGGTCTAATGTGAAGCACATTAATACCGGTTTGTAATTGAGCCGGCACTAATGTGACCATTAGGGCCGCTACCATTAATACTAGTTCGTGCCACGAACCGGTACTAAAGAGAGCGATGGCAGGATGTTGTCAGTCTGGGGCCCCTCTAACACATTTAGTACTGGTTCGTGCCACGAACCGGTACTGAAGGTTCTACTATATAAACCCTTCGTCCATCCGAGCTCACTGTGTTTTTCCTCTTTCCCCTCTCCTCTCTGTTCTTCCCCTCTTCCTCTCGAGCTCATCACATATTTTGCCCAAATTTTGTTAAGATTTGAAGGCCCCCATCAATTCAAGTGATCACAAAGGTAAGCAACTTTGTCCTTTCATCTCTCATTGCTAGATTACCTCTTGCAATGCTTTATATAGTGATTAATTTGTTGGTTTTAGTAATTTGGGAGGAATTATATGTGATAGTTTATTTGAATTATATGCAATTTGAACTCAAAATAACTGTTAGTTTGCATATGTAGGTGTGGTTTACTTAGTGCCTTCCCGTCTCCGTCCTAACCACCGTCGATCGTCCGCACCGTCTTGTGGCCGGCACCACCTTGTGGGGTGAGCCCTCTTGTTCTTATCTTTTTTATATAAAAAAAATCATGTTTGTGTGATTTAGATATATAGTAACTTGTATAATTATCTTACCAGTACGTTGTTTGTTATTGATAGTGCCATGATTTTGATATCCGTCCCCGCTGGCCCTCGTCCGGGTTATGATTTGGATGTGATATATTTTCTTTTATAACTATTTTGTTGCATTTCGTGTTTATGACAAATTATGCCCATCAAATTGACATAGATATTTTTATCTAGGAGGTATGTGAACCGGAAATTCGAACCAACCCTATTGTCGAGAGGTTAAATTTAGTTGAAAGAGAAAACGAGTATTTGAAAGAAAAATTGAAAAGAATTGAGGGGGAGAAGATGGAATTGGAGTTGCATGTTGCCGATGTCGTCGATGATCACAAGATCAAGATGGAGAAAATTTAACCTATTATCGAGAGGTTAAATTTAGTTGAAAGAGAAAACGAGTATTTGAAAGAAAAATTGAAAAGAATTGAGGGGGAGAAGATGGAATTGGAGTTGCATGTTGCCGATGTCGTCGATGATCACAAGATCAAGATGGAGAAAATACGCTTGAAGATTAGAAAATATGCCATTCATAATGAGGCTTGGTATTATTATGCTGTTGGATCAATTGTTACCTTAGTTGCGATCTTGATCGCATTTGTTGTTGCATTTAAATTCTTTAGCTAGAGAGCTATTTATATGTTTGCTTTATGAGAATAAGTTTTGTATGAACTTTATGTATGAACTTGTATTAATTTGGTCTATTTGGTGTTGTGTAATGAAGATGAGCCGGCAATGGATGTACGATGACCGATGCTCTCCCCAGTTCATTGAGGGCGTGCATACTTTTCTGATTGCGGCTCAGGCAAATAAGCGGGCGGATGGTTTTATGCCTTGTCCATGTGTTGGCTGTAAGAATGATCACAATTACTCTAACGCAAGAACCATTCACGTCCACCTGTTTGAGTCCGGTTTCATGCCCCACTATATTGTTTGGACCAAGCACGGAGAAAGAGGGGTTATGATGGAAGAAAATGAAGAATAAGAGGACGACGATAGCTATCCTGGCCATGGGTTCCCTGAATACGATGATACAACAATGGGGGAAGAAGCTGAGCCGGCAATGCGAAAAGAAGCTGAACAAGAGCCATCAGATGAGCCAACTGATGATCTAGGTCAGGCCATTGCCGATGCAGAGAGAAACTGCGCAAGTACAAAGGAGAAGAAGAAGTTGCAGCACATGTTAGAGGATCACAAGAAATTTTTGTACCCGAATTGTGAAACTGACAATAAAAAGCTGGGCACCACACTAGAATTACTGCAATGGAAGGTAGAGAATGGTGTATCTCACAAGGCATTTGGAAAGTTGCTGGTAATGTTAAAGAAGATGCTTCCAAAGGACAACGAATTGCCCGAGAGTACGTACGAAGAAAAGAAGGTTGTCTGCCCTCTAGGGTTAGAGGTGCAGAAGATACATGCATGCCCTAATGACTGCATCCTCTACCGCGGTGAGTACGCGGATTTGAACGCGTGTCCAGTATGCGGTGCATTGCGATATAATATCAGCCGCGATGACCTTGGTGATGTCGAGGGCGAGCGCCCGAGGAAGAAGATTCCTGCCAAGATGATGTGGTATGCTCCTATAATAGCACGGTTGAAACGTTTATTCCTAAACAAAGAGCATGCCAAGGCACAAAGAATACCGTAAGAAAGACGGAAAGTTGAGAGTACCCGCTGACGGGTCGCAGTGGAGAAAAATCAAGAGAAAGTACATGGAGGAGTTTGCAGGTGACGCAAGGAACATATTGCTTGGTCTAAGCGCAGATGACATTAATCCTTTTGGGGAGTAGAGCAGCAACCATAGCACCTGGCCTGTGACTCTATGTATGTATAACCTTCCTCCTTGGTTGTGGATGAAGCGGAAATTCATTATGATGCTAGTGCTCATCCAAGGCCCTAAGAAACCCGGCAACGACATTGATGTGTACCTAAGGCCATTAGTTGAAGAAATCTTACAGCTGTGGAATAGAACAGGTGTACGTGCGTGGGATGAGCACATGGGGGAACAATTTGACCTAAAGGCATTGCTATTCGTGACCATCAATGATTGGCCTGCTCTCAGTAACCTTTCAGGACAAACAAATAAGGGATACCGCGCATGCACGCACTGCTTGGATGATACCGACAGTATATATTTGGGTAATTGTAGGAAGAATGTGTACCTGAGACATCGTCAATTTCTTCCGAGCAGGCATCCCGTAAGAAAGAAAGGCAAGCATTTCAAAGGTGAGGCGGATCACCGGACGAAGCCTCGCCACCGTACTGGTGCTGATGTACATGATATGGTCAAGGATTTGAAGGTAGTCTTTGGAAAAGGTCCTGGCAGAGAACCTGTTCCGAATGACGTTGACGGACGCGCGCCCATGTGGAAGAAGAAATCTATATTTTGGGACCTGCCGTATTGAAAGACCTAGAGGTCCGCTCCGCAACCGACGTGATGCACGTGACAAAGAATCTCTGCGTGACCCTGCTTGGCTTCTTGGGTGTGTATGGGAAGACAAAATATACACCGAAGGCACGGGAGGACCAACAACATATGCACGAAAAAGACGACATACATCAGGGTCATGCCAGCTATGCTCTTACCAAAGAAGAGGAGGAAATCTTCTTTGAATGCCTGCTCAGTATGAAGGTACCATCTGGCTTCTCGTCGAATATAAAGGGAATAATAAATATGGCAGAGAAAAATTTCCAGAACCTAAAGTCTCATGACTGCCATGTGATTATGACGCAACTGCTTCTGGTTGCATTGAGGGGGCTTCTACTGGAAAACATTCGGTTAGCCATTGATTCCTCAATGCAATCTCTCAGAAGGTAATCGATCCAGAAATCATACCAAGGTTAGAGAATGATTTGGTGCAATGTCTTGTAAGTTTCGAGTTGGTGTTCCCACCATCCTTCTTCAACATCATGACGCACGTCCTAGTTCACCTATGCGAAGAGATTAACGTTTTGGGTCCTGTATTTCTACACAATATGTTCCCCTTTGAGAGGTTCATGGGAGTCTTAAAGAAATATGTTCATAACCGTGCTAGGCCAGAAGAAAGCATCTCCAAGGGCCATGAAAATGAGGAGGTCATTGAGTTTTGTATTGACTTTATTCCTGACCTTAAGTCGATTGATATTCCTGAATCGTGGCATAAGGGCAGACTGGATGGAAAAGGCACGCTAGGAGGAGATCAAATAATATGTATGGACGGACATTCTTTCACTCAAGCACACTACACAACTCTATAGAATTCCGCCTTGGTAGCACCGTATATGGACGAACACAAGAATTTTCTACGCTCCAAACACCCGGAGCGGTCTGATGACTGGATTACACGTGAACAAACGGGGACTTTCGCCGGCTGGTTGCAGACATGTGCCATGCATGACACCGCTATTGAAGATGACCTGTACTTGTTGTCCCAGTTACCATCTTCGAATGTAATGACTTTCAAAGTGTACAAGATAAATGGAAATACATTTTACATGATCGCCCAAGATAAGAAGAGCACCAACCAAAACAGCGGTGTCCGCTTTGATGCAGCAACCAAGACGGGAAAGAAAACATATTATGGTTACATAGAGGACATATGGGAACTTGACTATGGACGTGGTTTGAAGGTCCCTTTGTTTCGGTGCAAATGGGTCAATATGACACGAGGCGGGGTAATGGAAGACCCGCAGTACGGAATGACAACAGTGGATCTCAACATTCTTGCGTATGCAGACGAACCATTCGTCCTAGCCAATGATGTGGCACAGGTTTTCTATGTGAAGGACATGTCTACCAAGCCGAGAAAAAGAAAATATAAGGAAGCGAATGCATCATACGATGAGCCAAAGCGTCACATAGTTCTTTTTGGGAAGACAAACATCGTGAGAGTGGATGACAAGACAGACATGTCAGAAGATTATGAAAAGTTTGATGAAATTGCTCCATTCACAGTGAATATTGACCCGAGCATCCAGTTAAATGATGAAGATTTTCCGTGGTTGCGGTGCAAAGGGACACACGCGAAGAAAAAATTTCACACCCAAAGATTTGGGATGTGATCGGCTTCACTATCATCACTTTCTTCTGTGTTTCACACCCAGGAGGGAATCTCTGTAATAGTTAGGGTAGTTATGTGTTTTGGCATTTGAAACGTGAAGAAATTTTATGTGTAAACAAATTCTTTCATGCATTTACTGATTTTTTCAGCTAAATGACCCTGAAATTGAAAAACACTTCAAATGAACTCTGAAAAGCTTGAAAGTTGGCATGGTATCATAATTTCACCCACATAGCATGTGTAAAAAAGTAGACAGGGTTACCGCAAAAACTGGATGCACTTCGTGTACAAAATGGACAATCTCTTTCGAAGTATCAGGGTTTCGGACGAAAACTCATCTGTTACAAAGGCACTAATAGAAAGTTTGTAATTTTTTGAAACTAAAGAAAAAAATATTCACAATGAAACTCTAAATACAGCAAAAAAACAACTCAGAAATAAATAAAAGAAAATAAATAAAGCAAAAATAATAATAAAAAGCCCGCCTACTGGGCCACAGTGGCCTGCATACGACTAGAAACCCAACCTGTTGTTGGACCAGGATGCAGGCCCGCAAGGCCTAGTAGGCCCACAGGACAGCACAACACAGGTAGGCCCAGAAGGCCTGCTTTGGAGAGGAGCTTGAAGGAGCAGCCGCGCATGGGTTTATAAACCAGTGCGGCTGCCCTTCGCTAGGCGAGGTGGGACTAAACCTTGCGCCCCTCGCCTGGCAGCGCACCACCTTTGGTATCGGGTGCTGGCACGAACCGGTAGTACCGGCTGGTGGCTCCAACCGGTACTAAATGTGCCTCCTATATAAGTAACATTTAAAAAAAATCAGTTTCTCATCTCTCACTTCTTTTTGCCGCCGCCCCGTCCCGTCCGCGCCGTCGCCGCCGTCCCCGTCGTCGCCGTCCCCGTCATGCCACCGCCCCGTCCCGCGCTGTCACCGTCCCCTTGCCTCGCCGTCGTCGTCGCCCCGATCGACCTCGCCTCGCCGTCGCCTCGAGCTCGCCCGCGCGCGTTGTGAGCCCCTCCCCCGGCCTATCCTTCCTCCAATCCACCGTGCCGCCGCCGCAGCCAGCCGCGCGCGCACACACACACACACTACACACTACACACACACTACACGCGTGTGCACACACACACACACAATTTTTCTGTTTTTAGTTTTTTAGTTTTTTCTGTTTTTCATACAAAGTTTTAGATGAATGAATGAATGAATTAGATTAATGTCAAATAGTATATAGAAATGTTAGTTATAATATAATGTCAAAGGTTTTTTCTGTTTTTATACAAATGTTATAAATTTTAGTATATAGAAATGTTAGAAATTTTAGAAATGTTAGTTTTAGTTATAGAAATTTAGAATTTCTATATAAGATATCACCATCCAATAATATAAAAAATGTTACATTTGCATATAGTATTAGTTTTCGATGTTGCCCGGCCCGCATCCTTGCCGTCGGCCCATTCATGACGACGTCCTGATTCAGAGGACCCATGTCCGGGACTGGGCTCCGCGGGCTGGCACTGGGAGGTGCTACCTTCAGGGGCGCGCCGCTTGGTGAGGAACCCGGCCACGGGCCCCGTCGTCGACCCTCATCTCCTTTGGTGGCGTTCGCGTGGGCCACGTTCAGTGCAGAGGGAGCCCTCCGAATCATCACATTTTTTGATTTTAAGATATATTAACGAATCGATCTTTCTTCTTTCAGCCCTCGGATCGAGCAAATCTGCTTCTACAGGCAGTAGGACAAAGAGAGGCCCTGGCAAAAAGTTGAAGGACGGTGTAAAGTACAACATCAATGCCATCAAAGCTAATGGCGAACCAAGCACGCCTAAGAACATTGCGAACAACTTCATTCGTCAGTGCGGAGTTCTTGTGAAGGACGAACTCCCGACCTCCATTCAAGAATGGAAAGAGACAGCAAAGAAACGTCCAGATCTTAGTTTTGTCGATGACAGAGCAAAATCTCTACTTTGGGAAAAACTCATTGAACATTTCACCCTACCAGATCATTTCACGGATGCAGATGTGCAGAAAGTCAAGGACATTGCTCTTAGGAAGATGGCAATTGCATTCAACACCCACAAGAAAACTATATGGGCCAAGTACATCGAAGGAGGAAAGAAGGCTCCAAAATTCAAGGGAACACTAGAGAAGCAAAGAGAACACTGGTCCGATTTCGTGAAATTCAAGGAATCAGAATTATCCAAGGAACGGTCGAGAAAAAACAAGGCCATTGCCGCAAAAAAGGAGCAGTTCCATAGGCTGGGGCGAGGTGGCTAATCGGTGGCAATGCCTAAGTGGGATAAGTCTGAGCAAGAGATGCTGGATGCAGAAGTCACTCCAGTTACTAGGAGCTGGCCCCCCAGATGCAGAACTTGGTTCTATGCGCATGGGGGGGCGTTGGACCCGAAGACAGGCCTGGTTTCGAAGAAGGCAAGTCTAAAAGGAGTCGAAGATAAGTTACTTCAAGCAATAGGAGATGCTCGAAAGGGGGTGTTCACGCCCAACAGAGATAACGACGAGCTTATGCGCCCCCTAGGAAATCCTGAACACCCGGGAAGAACACGAGTCAAGGGCGTTGTTCCGTGGTATGAGGGCTTTTTGGAATGGAACACCAACTACAGAACACGTGCAATAAGGAAGATGGAGGAGGAGGAGAAGAAGAGGAAGCTGGAGGAGGAGCAGAGGAAGCAGGAAGCAGAACGCCTTCAAGGCCTAGAATCAGCGCACGCGGACTTGGCACTCAAATTCCAGCGGCAGCGGCAGCAAATCGACTCATTTAGCCAGGAAAGGGGGTCTCAGCAGTGGCATCAGCTAGCGGATGATCCATTATTGGATAGCATCGTCCCATCCATGTCGAGAAGCAGCGTTGGTTCCGCCCCGGGCTACGCACTGCTGGATAGATACCCTGTGGATGACATCAAGGAGAGCACTAACTATGAGCTACACTTCAAAATGAAGAACATATTCATGAAGGTGGCGGACGCCATTTCTTATACAAATTCCCCCAATGCAACCTTCCATTGCAACCCGATTCCAGCCGACTATGCTCGTGTCGTGGTTGATGAGGTGGTGGACCAATATTTGGGGCTAGAGCTTGACATTCCTAGAGGTGACGAGGAGCACACACCGGGAGAGGCCAAACATCGTATCATCCTATGGAGAATGGATTGCATCATCTTTCCAAGGCCACCGACACCGCGTTAGTCGACTCCTCCTCGAAGTCCGCCACCACGTCAGCAGACTCCCGCTCCTCCAAGTCCACCAACATGTCAGGCCACTCCTCCTCCTCCAAGTCCGGCACAGCGTCAGGCCACTCCTCCTACTTCAAGTCCGACACAACGTCAGACCACTCCTCCTGCTTCAAGTCCGACACCGCATCAGGCCACTCCTCCTGCTTCAAGTCTGGCAAAGCGTCAGGCCACTCCTCCTGCTTCAAGTACGGCACAATGTCAGACCACTCCTCTTGCTTCAAGTCCGACACCGCATCAGGCCACTCCTCCTGCTTCAAGTCCAGCAAAGTGTCAGGCCACTCCTCCTGCTCCAACTCAGCAATCGCGGAAGAGAGCCGACGCATCTATGGTGCATAGCGGTACGAGTCGAGGTAGTGCAGGAGGTACAGGCGGAGGCAAGTGATATAAATATGGTCCAAGACTCACTCCTCTTCCCCAGAGGGCTTATGACATGACCGAGGAGCAAAATGCAGCCATAGTGAAGGCCCAAGTGGACGCCCATTTTGGACCGAAACCGGCACCGCTGCCAAGGGAGAAAGTGCCTGAGAAAAAGATTGACCACTTTATTCGTATGGCTAGACCACCAGCTCCCAAGCCTGTTGACTCAGACTATGAGTGCCAACTCAGGAAGGCACATCGAGCATGACTACAGAAGGAGTCGAGCTCGAGCTCGAGCCAAGCAGCTGGCAAAAAATGCAGGAAAACCGTTCCCCAGCTGGGAGAACAGACGGCACAATCGATCCCCCTGCTTGTTGTGCCAATACATGAGAGTAACGGTGCCCTATATATATGTGGGAAAACCATTCCCCAGCTGGGAAATCTGATAATAACCGAGGAGCATATAAGGCAGGCTAAAATTCCCGGTATCACTGTTGGACAACTCCTCGAGATCGAGCCCATGTCTCTGCTTAGAGAGGAGGAAATAAAACGGAAATATGCCCGCGGCCAACCTTTGGTCGAGCCCGAGGAGGTCAAGAACCTCCCAACGAGAATGTATGAATTGCATGATTGGTACATGAAAATTACCAATAGTTCCAATCGAGAGCCCCTCATGGTGAAAGTCAAGGAAGAGCATTACTTCCATAAGCTAGCTCTGTCCCTTGAGTATTTAGCACTATTTCAGTTATTCAATCAAGATGCACTCGACAAATCTCTCATCAGTTGCCATTGTCTGTAAGTGATTTCTTTCTGTAATTTAATTCTCAAGCTATAGCTTTAGTGCTCATTGGTCGATCATTACCTGTAATTATCCTCACTATATTCTTTTTTGTGGTATTATGCAGGATGAAGATATATGAAATGAAAAAAGTTGGATGCTGTGGCATTGGCTTCATTGACCCAAATACCATTAATGAACACACATGGAAATTGGAATGGTATAAACAAGATGTAGAGAATAAAATGCTAGAGTTCTTGAAGCGCCTCAATATCAATGAAGATATACTACTTCCTTACAACTTCCGGTGAGTCACACTGTCTTGTACTACAAATTCTGTTTTTGCTTACTAGCTAACTAGATGTTAATAATTAAGTGTATATGGTTTAGGGTAGTTTATTAGTGTTATGCACATGCCCGCTTAATTAAGACATGCAAACGTGTGGGCATGCAGTTACCACTAGTCATTAGAGTTGAAGAAGGAAAAGTTGAAGTATTGGACTCACTACTTAAAAAAGAAAGTGACTTCACCATCGTGAAGGGGATAGTCGACAGGTAATTTCAATCATTATTAACTATATCTCGGCCTATTTAGTTCGTCATTTTCTGATATCAACTATTTAATAACCCCTTTATTAATTTTCTTTGCCGGCGGGCAGGGCTTGGGCAAAGTTCATCAAGGTGACTCCAGGCAAATGGCGACAAAAATTGTTTTGGGATCGACCCAAGGTAAGTAATTAAGCAGTACTAGCTAGCTACCATCTCTTTGATTCTTGTTTCAATACCATTAATTAATTATCATGCTTGATTAATTATTATCTGATTAAATTCTATTCTCGTAAAGGCCCTGAAGCAGGCGCCGGGGACTAAAGTGTGTTCATACTATGTTTTCGAGAACATTTGCATGATGGCGTCCGAAAGGAGCAAATCTGATAGACAACAATGGGTACGTTTGTCAGAACACTATTCACAAATTTTACATGATTATTGATATATAGTCACATAACTAATACACATGCATATTGATCTCCTTCTTAAAAGTTCAAAGACGTGTGGGACCAGCTCCTACCAACAGAGCGCATATGAGCACTTCAAGAGTAAATAGCGGGATTTATGCTCAACCAGGTCATAGATCCCAAAGTAGAATACTATTACCGACTACCGCCCCCATGAACCACTCCCAATTGTCATCGTGCTCCGAAGGCACCAAGTCAACATGTAGGATAAATTGTATATATATACCTAATTATATATATATATATATATATATATATATATATATATATACATGTGTAAGTGTGAATAATGGTGGTTGTGAGACATTCGATGATCGGTTCTACGAGAAATTCTATTTTTATATATGCATAACATGTACAATATGTAGTATCGTAGAATACCAACAAACAAAAAAGAATTAAATGGAAAACAGAAAATTAAAGGAAAAGGAAATCATGAAACCAAAACCCCCCAAACATTTTAGTACCGGTTGGTGTTACCAACCGGTACTAAAGGTCTCCCCGCCCCTGGCGCTGACTCATGCTACATGGTGGCCCTTTAGCGGCGATTCGTGCAGAACCGGTACTAAAGGGGGGACCTTTAGTCCCCACCCTTTAGTGCCGGTTGCAGAACCAACACTAAAGGCCCTTACGAACCGGTGCTATAGCCCGATTCTGCACTAGTGTGAGGTTTTGGTAAGATTTTATTTGACTTGTGTATGGAGAGGGGAAGGCAATGCAATTTTGATTTAGCAGAGGTTTTGGTAATATTTAATTTGATTTGATTGAGTTAATGCATGAAATGGTTTTGGGAAAGTATCAATTTGGTTTAGATTATCCAAGTTACTCTATTTACATTGGTTTTTATTTTGTGCCTCAGTTGAGATTACCAAAAATCAACAAGAAACCAAATGGGAGGAGGGGTGTGGGGAGAAAAATATCGAGGGAGGATGTGAGGTAAACCTATCAACTCTCCTTTAATCGTACATACTCCCTCCGTCCCGAATTACTTGTCGCAAAAATAGATAAAAATGGATGTATGTAGAACTAAAATATGTCTAAATACATCCATTTCCACGATAAGTAATTCCGTACGGAGGGAGTAATATGGAACATATCGAAGCCATAACTTAATTTTATGTTTTTTGCTAAATTGCAAAAGTAATGCCTATTGGAATTAAGATATTTTTTGGATTTTTATTTTTATCTATTATCTATTATCTAATCACCTAGAACATCATAGCTCAATTTCTTCATTCAAAATATGAAGTTGCTTACCAGACATACCATGTGGTATGCACTATTGGAAATGGCAATTCCGCTGAGTTCCAAGGGCACTCGGCAAACGCCAAAAAACTCACCAATGTGTTTTCCGAGTTCCACACTCAGAAAAATGGACTTGGATAGAATCGCGTCGGCCATGATTTACTTTTGCCAAGTTCTTATGATCGGGAGTTCGGCAAAGATCGTGATGAAACTTTGCCAAGTCTAACATAATGGGAACTCGGCAAAGTAAGTGTGGAATTGGAACAGAGTGAATGACGGCAGTGCCACGTGGCATAGGTGCTTTGCCGAGTGCTTGTACTCAGCAAAGGGGCACGATTTCCCTACTATTAAACTCAGCAAACTTCTTTGGAAAAAAAGATGCCGCCAACGGTGTTGGTTGTCGTGTGCTTGTCAAGCTTGTTGATGACCTGCAAGTGCTTGTCATGCTTGTTGAACCAGAATGAATGGATTAAAATGTGACTTCCAAGTTCTATCATGCATTTGTCAGTTTGCTTCAATGTGCTGTAGCCTTGTAGGCGCCGTTTACTTTCTAAACAGAAGTAGTAGAATAGTCATTGCTACCAAGTAGTAGGAAAGTAGTAAAAGAAAAAAAATGATAGGAGAAGACATTGAACAAAACAAGAAAACCAGAGAAATAAAAGAAATGAAGAATATGAAATGGACTATCACGGAAAGGCGTGCACAAAGGTTGGCGAACCGAGTCATACATGGGCCCGTTGTTCCTGACAACATACTAATTATAGCTCAGCTGGCCCGGCACACAACCCACCTCACTTGACCACCATTCACAGGTTCCCAAAGAAGCCTCTGGAAAGAAAGAGGATCACCTCAAAGGGAAACGAGCACACATCAGATAGGGAAGGCTGCCACATTGCTAAAATTGTTCTCATATGCACTCAACATTGTTAACCATTAGAAATAGGGTTGAGGTAAAACGTGATGCCTAGAGCGCATGATGTTCATTGCGTGTTGTACATCTGCACCATGAGCGGGTGCAAGGACTAATGCATGGCTGCACACCCATCGCACTGCAAGCCATGGTACTGAACTTTTGCTCCATAAAATTACGCTAGCGAATACATGATCGCTAGACGTCTAAAGTCTAAAAAGAACAGATGAAACATGGTGTGATGTGCTCATGCAACACTTTGTGTGCCAGTTAAGAAGCTGTCATCTAGCTAGACACATATCTGACACTGAAAGTATGCCTAGGTGTGGCGGTCGCTATGTTCCTCATGCCTCTCAAGCCTACAAATTCGTTTTGTCTACTGTGTGCTCCCAATATTGATATGAAGCTTGAAACTCACATTAGGTCTTTGTATGATCCCCACATGGTCAGTTTGTAAAACCTCTACGCAATATGTTCCTTTTATAAAGGAGTAAAGGAGAGCAAGTTTGATTTAATGCAACAACTACTATATTACTAATAATAACTTGCATGATTTGTTTTTGCTAAGTTACAAAAGCATAGTATATGATCAGATTGCTATTTATCATCCTCTTCATGTGGCCCATACCACAATCTAGTACATGTTTACCAATGCACATATGCACCCTTTCATAAATTCATTTATCAAGCTTCTGTGTGATGGTTGCTCGGGAGGGTCGATCTATGGATGCAAATTAAGTGTGGCCACAAGTGGACAACTGGCTATTTGTAGACTCCCTTAAAACTTTGGCAATCATCTTGATTGTGTTCCAAGACTAGAATTTCCATTTCCATGAGAAGTATTTCAAGGAGACATGCTAAGTTGATTGACCAAGTAGATAATGCATAACAATAATAGTGCGACCAATATATAGGAGGGTCTTATAAAAAACATCGTGATAAGACAAAATTGTTGATGATCACCTTAGTAATCTTTTATTACAACAAGTCAGGTAGTTGCACTTATCGCGTAGGTGTAACACATGACTGTAGTTACCAGCTTAGTATTTCCAAATCAAAAAAATCTGAATCCAAATGCTTTCTCTAGTTGGATTATAAAAAATGACTAGCATAATTATCTTCTAGTTGTGACGAAACACTAGCCCAGTCATCAAATATGTTGCAACACTAAGATGTACACTACTAGGAGATGGTGTTGGTGAAGATGTTGATGGAGATTGACCCCCTCCCGATGAGAGGATCGATGGTGATGACGACGGTGATGATTTCCCCCTCCCAGAGGGATGCTTCCCCGACAGAACAGCTCCGCCGGAGCGCTAGATTGGTTCCACCACATGGCGGCAGCGCTTCGTCCCGAAAGCTTGCTTTTGATTTTTTCCGGGGCGAAAGACTTCATATAGCCAAAGATGGGCACCGGAGGCCTGCCAGGGGGCCCACGAGACAGCGGGCGTGCCCAGGGGGTAGGGCGCGCCCCCCACCCTCGTGGATGGTGGGTGGCCCCCCTCTAGTGCTTTCTTCGCCCAATATTTTTATATATTCAAAAACTGACTTCCGTGGAGTTTCCGGACTTTTGGAGTTGTGTAGAATATGTCTCTAATATTTGCTCCTTTTCCAGCCCAGAATTCCAGCTGCCGGCATTCTCCCTCTTCGTGCAAACCTTGTAAAATAAGAGAGAATAGGCATAAGTATTGTGACATAATGTGTAATAACAGCCCATAATGCAATAAATATCGATATAAAAGCATGATGCAAAATGGATTTATCAATTTCCGTCAGCACGACGGTGTGGTGACGGTGAAGTTATCCGTGTAGGGCTTCGCCTAAGCACTACGTGAATATGACTGGAGGTGTAAACTGTGGAGGGGGCGCCGCACACTGCTAGGAATCAATGTTGTGTGTTCTAGCGGTGCCCCCCCCACATATATATAGGTGGGAGAGGGAGAGGGGCTGCAAGGGGTGCCCCAAGTAGGAGTAATCCTACTTGGGCGCCTCCTCCAAGTCAGCCTCCCCCCTTCCATATCCATCAGAGGGGGAGGGGAAGGAAAGGGGAAGGCTGAATCCTCCCCTTTCATTCTCCCTTCCCTTCCTTTCCTTCTACTATACGGCCTATAGGGGGCGCACCAGCCCCTTTTGGGGCTGGTCTGTCCCTCTCTGGACCCATTAGGACCATATAGCTTATCGGGGGTTGCCCGGAACCCCTTCTAGCGACCCTATACGTACCCGGTACCCCTGGAACACTTCCGGTGTCTGAATACTATCGTCTTACATATGAATCTTTACCTCTCGACCATTTCGGGACTCCTCGTCATGTCTGTGATCTCATCCGGGACTCCGAACAACATTCGGTCACCAAACCACATAACTCATATAATACAAAATCGTCATCGAACGTTAAGTGTGCGGACCCTACGGGTTCGAGAACTATGTGGACATGACCAAGACACCTCTCTGGCCAATAACCAATAGCAGAACCTGGATTCTCATGTTGGTTCCCATATATTCTATGAAGACCTTTATCGGTCGTTGATGTCTACTACACAACCTTCTTCTTGTAGACGTTGTTGGGCCTCCAAGTGCAGAGGTTTTTAGGACAGTAGCAAATTTCCCTCAAGTGGATGACCTAAGGTTTATCAATCCGTAGGAGGCATAGGATGAAGATGGTCTCTCTCAAGCAACCCTGCAACCAAATAACAAAGAGTCTCTTGTGTCCCCAACACACCCAATACAATGGTAAATTGTATAGGTGCACTAGTTCGGCGAACAGATGATGATACAAGTGCAATATGGATAGTAGATAATAGTTTTTGTAATCTGAAAATATAAAAACAGCAAGGTAGCAAATGATAAAAGTGAGCATAAACGGTATTGCAATGATAGTAAACAAGGCCTAGGGTTCATACTTTCACTAGTGTAAGTTCCCTCAACAATGATAACATAATTGGATCACATAACTATCCCTCAACATGCAACAAAAAGTCACTCCAAAGTCACTAATAGCAGAGAACAAACGAAGAGATTATGGTAGGGTACGAAACCACCTCAAAGTTATTCTTTCCAATCAATCTGTTGGGCTATTCCTATAAGTGTCACAAACAGCCCTAGAGTTCGTACTAGAATAACACCTTAAGACACAAATCAACCAAAACCCTAATGTCACCTAGATACTCCAATGTCACCTGAAGTATCCGTGGGTATGATTATACGATATGCATCACACAATCTCAGATTCATCTATTCAACCAACACATAGAACCTCAAAGAGTGCCCCAAAGTTTCTACCGGAGAATCACGACGAAAGCGTGTGCCAACCCCTATGCATAGGTTCATGGGCGGAACCCGCAAGTTGATCACCAAAACATACATCAAGTGAATCACGTGGTATCCCATTGTCACCACAGATACGCACGGCAAGACATACATCAAGTGTTCTCAAATCTTTAAAGACTCAATCCGATAAGATAACTTCAAAGGGAAAACTCAATCCATTACAAGAGAGTAGAGGGGGGAAGAACATCATAGGATCCAAATATAATAGCAAAGCTCGCGATACATCAAGATCGTATCACCTCAAGAACACGAGAGAGAGAGAGAGAGAGATCAAACACATAGCTAATGGTACATACCCTCAGCCCCGAGGGAGAATTACTCCCTCCTCGTCATGGAGAGCACCGGGATGATAAAGATGGCCACCGGAGAAGGATTCCCCCTCCGGTAGGGTACCAGAACGGGTCTAGATTGGCTTTTGGTGGCTATGGAGACTTCTGGCGGCGGAACTCCCGATTTATTGTGCTCCTCGGTAGTTTTAGGGTATATGGAGATATATAGGCGGAAGAAGTACGCCAGGGGGGCCACGAGGGGCCCACGAGGGTGGAGGGCGCGCCCAGGGGGTGGGCGCGCCCCCTGCCTCGTGGCCTCCTTGTAGATCCCCTGACGTGCACTCCAAGTCTTCTCGGCTTCTTCTGATCCAAAAATAAGTTCCGTGAAGTTTCAGGTCAATTGGACTCCGTTTGGTTTTCCTTTTCTGCAATATTCTAAAACAAGGTAAAAACAGAAACTGGCACTGGGCTCTGGGTTAATAGGTTAATCCCAAAAATGATATAAAAGTGTATAATAAAGCCCATAAACATCTAAAATAGTAGATAATATAGCGTGGAGCAATAAAAAATTATAGATACGTTGGAGACGTATCAACATCCCCAAGCTTAATTCCTGCTCGTCCTCGAGTAGGTAAATGATAAAAACAGAATTTTTGATGTGGAATGCTACTTCGCTTAATTTCAATGTAATTGTTCTTAATTGTGGCATGAATTCAGATCCGAAAGATTGAAGAAAAAAATTCATATTGACAGAAAAATAATAATACTTTAAGCATACTAACTAAGCAATTATGTCTTCTCAAAATAACATGGCCAAATAAAGTTCATCCCTACAAAATCATATAGTTTAGTCGTGCTCCATTTTCGTCACACAAGAATGCTCTCATCATGCACAACCCACAAGCCAAGCAATTGTTTCATACTTTAGTAATCTCAAACCTATAAACTTTCACGCAATACATGAGCGCGAGCCATGGATATAGCACTATGGGTGGAATAGAATAATGAGGGGGTTATGTGGAGAAGACAAAAAGGAGAAAGTCTCACATCAACGAGGCTAATCAATGGGCTATGGAGATGCCCATCGATTGATGTTAATGCGAGGAGTAGGGATTGCCATGCAATAGATGCACTAGAGCTATAAATGTATGAAAGCTCAACAAAAGAAACTATGTGGGTGTGCATCCAACTTGCTTGCTCACGAAGACCTAGGGCACTTTTGGAGGCCCATTGTTGGAATATATAAGCCAAGTTCTATAATGAAAATTCCCACTAGTATATGAAAGTGACAAAACGAGAGACTCTCTATCATGAAGATTACGGTGCTACTTTGAAGCACAAGTGTGGTAAAGGATAGTAACATTGTCCCTTCTCTCTTTTTCTCTCATTTTTTTGGGGCCTTCTCTTTTTTTATGGCCTTTCTCTTTCCTTTTTTTCTTTTTTATGGCCTTCTCTTTTTTATGGCCTTTCTCCCTTTTTTTATAATTCCTCACTTGGGACAATGCTCTAGAAAATGATGATCATCACACTTCTATTTATTTACAACTCAAAGATTACAACTCGATACTAGAACAAAGTATGACTCTATATGAATGCCTCCGGCGGTGTACCGGGATATGCAATGAACCAAGAGTGACATGTATGAAAGAATTATGAACGGTGGCTTTGCCACAAATACTATGTCGACTACATGATCATGCTAAGCAATATGACAATGATGAATGTGTCATGATAAACGGAATGGTGGAAAGTTGCATGGCAATATATCTCGGAATGGCTATGGAAATGCCATAATAGGTAGGTATGGTGGCTGTTTTGAGGAAGATATAAGGAGGTTTATGTGTGAAAGAGCGTATCATATCACGGGGTTGGGATGCACCGGCGAAGTTTGCACCAACTCTCAATGTGAGAAAGGGCAATGCACGGTACCGAAGAGGCTAGCAATGATGGAAGGGTGAGAGTGCGTATAATCAATGGACTCAACATTAGTCATAAAGAACTCACATACTTATTGCAAAAATCTACAAGTCATCAAAAACCTCGGTACTACGTGCATGCTACTAGGGGGATAGATTGGTAGGAAACGACCATCGGTCGTCCCCGACCGCCACTCATAAGGAAGACAATCAAATGACACCTCATGTTTCAAATTTGTTACACAACGTTTACCATACGTGCATGCTACGGGACTTGCAAACTTCAACACAAGCATTTCTCAAATTCACAACTACTCAACTAGCACGACTTTGATATTATTACCTCCATATCTCAAAACAATCATCAAGCATCAAACTTCTCTTAGTATTCAATACTCTATATGAAAGTTTTTACTAATCTTACCTAGCATATTAGGATTTTAAGCAAATTACCATGCTATTTAAGGCTCTCAAAATAATCTAAATGAAGCATGAGAATTCATCTATTTCTTCAAAATAAAACTACCACCATGCTCTAAAAGATATAAGTGAAGCACTAGAGGAAATGACAAACTATTCCGAAAGATATAAGTGAAGGTCAATGAGTAGTCGAATAATTATGCAACTATGTGAAGACTCTCTCTCATTTAATAATTTCAGATCTTGATAATTTATTCAAACAGCAAGAAAAGCAAAATAAAATGACATCTAAAAATAGCAAACATCATGTGAAGAAGCAAAAACTTAGGATCAACCAATACTAACCGATAGTTGTTGAAGAAGAAAGGTGGGATGCCAACCGGGGCATCCCCAAGCTTAGACGCTTGAGACTTCTTGAAATATTATCTTGGGATGCCCTGGGCATCCCCAAGCTTGAGCTTTTGTGTCTCCTTAATTCCTATCATATCACGGTCTCCCTAAATCTCAAAAGCTTCATCCACACAAAACTCAACAAGGACTCGTGAGATAAGTTAGTATAACACATTGCAAAAACCTTATCATACTCTACTGTAGAAAATCACTAAAATTATTATTCAACATTTCATACTAAATGCCTATGCATATTTAATAGTCCTACCCTCAAATAGAATCATTAAAGAAGCAAACATATGTAAACAATGCAAACATAACAGCAATCTGCCTAAACAGGACAGTCTGTAAAGAATGCAGCAACATCCATACTTCCCTAGCTCCAAAAATTATGAAAGAAAACTCCCACTGTAGTAAATTTATCAGAGCTTAATATGCAAAAGGTTTCAACATTTTATCACATTCTGACTTTTCTAGGGAATTATTGCAACAGCGGTAAACTTTCTGTTTTCAAACAGCAACATGTGGACTTCTAAAATAGGCATAGTAAAGGCTATCAATGCCACTTTTATTGAAATAAAAGATGCAAAACATTGTTCTAAATAACAGCAAGCAAATCCTAACAAAATAAATTGACGCTCCAAGCAAAACACATATCATGTGGTAAATAAAAATATAGCTCCAAGTAAAGTCACCGATGAACGAAGACGAAAGAGGGGATGCCTTCCGGGGCATCCCCAAGCTTAGGCTCTTGGCTATCCTTGAATATTACATTGGGGTGCCTCGGTCATCCCAAATCTTAGGCTCTTGCCACTCCTTGTTCCATAGTTCATCGAATCCTTACCCGAAACTTGAAAACTTCACAACACAAAACTTAACAGAAAACTCGTAAGCTCCGTTAGTATAAGAAAATAAATCACCACTTCAAGGTACTGTAATGAACTCATTATTTATTTATACTGGTGTTAAACCTACTGTATTCCAACTTCTCTATGGTTTATAAACTCTTTTACTAGCCATAGATTCATCAAAATAAGTAAACAACACATGAAAAACAGAATCTGTCAAAAGCAGAACAGTCTGTAGTAATTTGGATCAAACGTATACTTATGTAACTCATAAAATTCTCAAATTAATTGCTGGACCTGAGGAATTTATCTATTAATCATCTTCAGAAATAATTAACTAAATATCACTCTCCAAATAAAAATGGCAGCAGTTCTCGTGAGCGCTAAAGTTTCTGTTTTTTACAGCATGATCGCAAAGACTTTTCCCGAGTCTTCCCAAAGGTTCTACTTGGCACAAACACTAATTAAACACATAAAACCACATCTAAACAGATGCTATATTAATTATTTATTACTAAACAAGAACAAAAAACAAGGAACAAAAATAAAGTTGGGTTGCCTCCCAACAAGCGCTATCGTTTAGCGCCCCTAGCTAGGCATGATGATTTCAATGATGCTCACATAAAGGATAAGAATTGAAATATAAAGAGAGCATCAATTAGAATATGACTAGCACATTTAATTCTAACCCGCTTCCTATGAATAGGGATTTTGTGAGCAAACAACTTGTGGGAACAGTAATCAACTAGCATAGGAGGGCAAAACAAGCATAACTTCAAAACTTTAAGCACGTAGAGAGGAAACTTGATATTATTGCAATTCCTACAAGCATATGTTACTCCATCATAATAATTTTCAGTAGAATCATGAATTAATTCAAAAATATAACCAGCACCTAAAGCATTCTTTTCATGATCTACAAGCATAGAAATTTTATTACTCTCCACACAAGCAAAATTCTTCTCATGAATAATAGTGGGAGTATCATAAGAAACTCGAATACTATAAATTGTTTCCACATTAAAAGAGTAATGTTCAGAAAAAGGGTAATCATAATCATGTCAAGTTTTATAAATATAATCACTACTTTTTATAGCATAAGTATCATCACAATAATCATCATAAGTAGGAAGCATGCTATCATCATTGTAAATTTGCATATCAAAACTTGGGAGACTAAAAATATCATCTTCATTAAACATAGCATCCCCAAGCTTGGGACAAACATTAATTGCAGCAAATATATTCTCAAAAACATCATCTTCATCAAACATAGCATCCCCAAGCTTGGGCATTTTCATATCATAAGCATAATCATCATTAGTAGTATGGATAGCACCAATAGTATAGCAATTATCATATTCTTCCAAACAAGTGCCAAAAAGATTTTCAAGATCATAAGAAGTATCATTATCTTCCACAATTATATTTTCATGAGGCACAATAGTAATAGGAGCAGCATTATTTGGGAGAGATATCTTTTTACCTCTCTTCATTTTTCTTTTCTTCTTCTTCACCACATCATGTGTGGGTTCAATCCTCTTTTTGGAGCTCCTTATTAATTAGATTGGTTGAATAGGAGGCTCCTCCTCGCTACCTGATTCATCATAAGAAATAATAGCAGGGTATTGGGAAGCCTCTTCCCTTTCATTAGTATACTCTTCATCTTCTATTTGTTTTCTTTTCTTTATGTAGTTGGCAATATAAGGATTTTCAATACAATTCACCGCACAATACATATAAATTTTCTCTAGATCAAATTGAAGAACTCTATCAAGGGCAAATTTTGGAATATCCTTAGTTATATGTTTCATTTCTTCATAACCCAAGAGCAAACTAAGTTCATTATGATGTGCAAGAGAAATCAGTCATCACAATTTTTGGACACGATACGGTCATGAAACAATTTGCATTGGGTATTGAAATGATCATGTTCATTGCAAAGCTCACAAGTATGGCCAAGATAATTTAAATTTTCAGCATATTAATCTAGCCTTTCTTGCAACAATTTTGTTTCTAAGTATTTATGCCTCTTGCAATATCTATCTTCCCTGTTTGGTGTGTACTTACAAACCCAATGTACTCCACAAAAATTGACATGTTTATAGGAGACATCAGAACTAGTGCAATCATCATTAGTATCATGGATATTCAAAGAATTCATACTGAGAACATTGCAATCATGCTCATCATTCAAAGAATTAGTGCCAAAAATTTTATAGACTTCTTCCTCTAGCACTTGAGCACAATTTTCCTTTCCATCATACTCACAAAAGATATTAAAAAGATGAAGTGTATGAGACAAACTCAATTCCATATTTTTGTAGTTCTCTTTTATAAACTGAACTAGTGCTAAAACAAGAAACTAAAAGACTCGATTGCAAGATCTAAAGATATACCTTCAAGTGCTAACCTCCCCGGCAACGGCGCCAGAAAAGAGCTTGATGTGTACTACACAACCTTCTTCTTGTAGACATTGTTGGGCCTCCAAGTGCAGAGGTTTGTAGGACAGTAGCAAATTTCCCTCAAGTGGATGACCTAAGGTTTATCGATCCGTAGGAGGCGTAGGATGAAGATGGTCTCTCTCAAGCAACCCTGCAACCAAATAACAAAGAGTCTCTTGTGTCCCCAACACACCCAATACAATGGTAAATTGTATAGGTGCACTATTTCGGCGATGAGATGGTGATACAAGTGCAATATGGATAGTAGATAATAGTTTTTGTAATCTGAAAATATAAAAACAGCAAGGTAGTAAATGATAAAAGTGAGCATAAACGGTATTGCAATGATAGGAAACAAGGCCTAGGGTTCATACTTTCACTAGTGTAAGTTCCCTCAACAATGATAACATAATTGGATCACATAACTATCCCTCAACATGCAACAAAGAGTCACTCCAAAGTCACTAATAGCGGAGAACAAATGAAGAGATTACGGTAGGGTACGAAACCACCTCAAAGTTATTCTTTCCAATCAATCCGTTGGGCTATTCCTATAAGTGTCACAAACAGCCCTAGAGTTCGTACTAGAATAACACCTTAAGACACAAATCAAACAAAACCCTAATGTCACATAGATACTCCAATGTCACCTCAAGTATCCGTGGGTATGATTATACGATATGCATCACACAATCTCAGATTCATCTATTCAACCAACACATAGAACCTTGGTACGTCTCCAACGTATGTATAATTTTTGATTGCTCCATGCTATATTATCTACTGTTTTGGACTATATTGGGCTTTATTTTCCACTTTTATATTATTTTTGGGACTAACCTATTAACCGAAGGCCAAGCCCAGAATTGCTGTTTTTTTGCCTATTTCAGTGTTTCGGGGAAACATAATATCAAACGGAGTCCAAACGGAATAAAACCTTCGGGAACGTGATTTTCTCACCGAACATGATCCAGGAGACTTGGACCCTACTCCAAGGAGTCAAAGAGGAGGTCACGAGGGTGGGGGCGTGCCCCCTGCCTCGTGGGCCCATCGATGCTCCACCGACGTACTCCTTCCTCCTATATATACATACGTACCCCCAAACGATCAAAACAGGAGCCAAAAACCTAATTCCACCGCCGCAACTTTCTGTATCCATGAGATCCCATCTTGGGGCCTGTTCCGGAGCTCCGCCGGAAGAGGGCCATCATCACGGAGGGCTTCTACATCATCCTAGCCCCTCCGATGAAGTGTGAGTAGTTTACCTCAGACCTTCGGGTCCATAGTTAGTAGCTAGATGGCTTCTTCTCTCTTTTTGGATGTCAATACAAAGTTCTCCCCCTCTCTTGTGGAGATCTATTTGATGTAACCTTCTTTTTGCGGTGTGTTTGTTGGGACCGATGAATTGTGGGTTTATGATCAAGTCTATCTATGAATAATATTTGAAACTTCTCTGAATTCTTTTATGTATGATTGGTTATCTTTGCAAGTCTCTTCAAATTATCCGTTTGGTTTGGCCAACTAGATTGGTAGTTCTTGCCATGGGAGAAGTGCTTAGCTTTGGGTTCGATCTTGCGGTGTCCTTTCCCAGTGACAGAAGGGGCAGCAAGGCACGTATTGCATCGTTGCCATCGAGGATAACAAGATGGGGTTTATTTCATATTGCATGAATTTATCTCTCTACATCATGTCATCTTGCTTAAGGCATTACTCTGTTTATAACTTAATACTCTAGATGCATGCTGGATAGCGGTCAATGAGTGGAGTAATAGTAGTAGATGCAGAATTGTTTCGGTCTACTTGTCACGGACGTGATGCCTATATACATGATCATGCCTAGATATTCTCATAACTATGCTCAGTTCTGTCAATTGCTCAACAGTAATTTGTTCACCCACCGTAGAATACTTATGCTCTTGAGAGAAGCCACTAGTGAAACCTATGGCCCCCGGTTCTATTCTCATCATATCAATCTCCATCACTTTAATCTTGCTTTGCTTTTACTTTCTACTTTGCATCTTTATACCAAAAATACCAAAAATATTATATCTATCAGATCTCACTCTCGTAAGTGACCGTGAAGGGATTGACAACCCCTAATCGCGTTGGTTGCGAGTAGCTATCGTTTTGTGCAGGTACGAGGGACTTGAGCGTGGCCTCCTACTGGATTGATACCTTGGTTCTCAAAAAACTGAGGGAAATACTTACACTACTTTGCTGCATCATCCCTTCCTCTTCGGGGAAAACCAACGCAAGCTCAAGACGTAGCAAGAAGGATTTCTGGCGCCGTTGCCGGGGAGTCTACGCAAAAAGTCAACATACCAAGTACCCATCACAATCCCTATCTCTCGCATTACATTATTTGCCATTTGCCTCTTGTTTTCCTCTCCCCCACTTCACCCTTGCCGTTTTATTCGCCCTCTCTCTCTCTATCCTCCCTCTCTATTTGCCTCTTTTCCCTCGCCATGTCAGAACCAAAAAGAGTTGGGGTTCTCTCCTAAGTTCTATTGCTTTAGACAATCCTGCTATCTTATCTAAACTCATAAATCGGAATGCTATAGAACAACTTGCCGGAGTTATCAATGAGAACCTTAGTAATTTTGATGAAGATGATTCTGGAATTTTTCGTTACTTACTTGATGAATCTTTGAAAGATGCTTGGGATAGGCTGTTAAGGATCCGGGCTAGCTATGTACCCCAGTATCAAATTGAGGTTTACTTAAAAAGCTTTTATGTTGGGCTACCCGCTTCGTTCAGACAAGTTTTAGATTCTATTTTCGAAGGGGGTTTCCTTGAAGGGGACCCCATAGATACCTATGAGAGGATGAAAACTATATTTGGGCACCCCATTAATGAGAAAGCTGAAATCACATCTCTCTTGCTTTCTTACCAAAACGAATCTATTAAAGAGATAAAAGCTAGCCTAGATGCCAATTTCCGCAACATTCTTAATCTTTCTTCTACCATTAATGGACATGTACTTTGTCAAAATAGAAAGATTAATTTCATATATAACAAGTTTGCTCTCTTTCTCTCTAAAACCAAGAATGACAATACCTAGATCTATCCTTGTTTTTATGCCTAGCTAGGGGCGTTAAACGATAGCGCTTGTTTGGAGGCAACCCAATTTTATTTTTATTCCTTGCTTTTTGCTCCTGCTAAGTAATAAATAAATTATTTAGTCTCTGTTTTGGTTGTGTTTTTTGTGTTTAATTAGTGTTTGTGCCAAGTAGAACCGTTGGGAATACTTGGGGAAAGTCTTGTTGAACTTGCTGTAAAAAACAGAAACTTTAGCGCTCACGAGAACTGCTGTCATTTTTATTTGAAGATTGCTATTTAGTTAATTATTTTTTCAGATGATTAATAGATAAATTCCTCACGTCCAGAAATTTATTTTAGAATTTTTGGGGTTCCATATGCGCTAGCTACAGATTACTACAGACTGTTCTTTTTTTGACAGATTCTATTTTTCGTGTGTTGTTTGCTTATTTTGATGAATCTATGGCTAGTAAAATAGTTTATAATCCATAGAGAAGTTGGAATACAGTAGGTTTAACACCAATATAAATAAATAATGAGTTCATTACAGTACCTTGAAGTGGTCTTTTGTTTTCTTTCGCTAACGGAGCTCACGAGTTTTCTATTTTGAGTTTTGTGTTGTGAAGTTTTCAAGTTTTGGGTGAATTCTTTTGATGGATTATGGAACAAGGAGTGGCAATATCCTAAGCTTGGGGATGCCCATGGAACCCCCAAGGTAATCCAAGGACACCAAGAAGTCAAAGCTTGGGGATGCCCCGGGAGGCATCCCCTCTTTCGTCCACTTCCATTGGTAATTTACTTGGAGCTATATTTTTATTCACCAACATGATATGTGTTTTGCTTGGAGCGTCTTGTATTATTTGTGTCTTTGTGTCTTAATATGCCACAATCATCCTTGCTGTACACACCTTTTGAGAGAGACATACATGAATTAAAATTTGATACAATACTCTATGTGCTTCACTTATATCTTTTGAGCTAAGTAGTTTTGCTCCATGTGCTTCACTTATACCTTTTGAGCTATGTAGTTTTGCTCTATGTGCTTCACTTATATCTTTTGAGCTAAGCAGTTTTGCTCCATGTGCTTCACTTATATCTTTTGAGCGTTATAATTTTTCTCTATGTGCTTCACTTAGATCTTTTAGAGCACGGTGGTGGATTTGTTTTAAAGAAACTATTGATCTCTCATGCTTCACTTAAATTATTTTGAGAGTCTCTTAATAGCATGGTAATTTTCTTAATAATAATATGCTTGGTATTCAAGATTTGTGAAACTTTCTTTTGAGTGTGTTGAATACTAAGAAAAGATTAAGGCATGATAATTGTTTTGAGATATGGAGGTGATAATATTAAAGTCATGCTAGTTGAGTAGTTGTGAATTTAAAGAATACTTGTGTTAAAGTTTGTGATTCCCGTAGCATGCACGTATGGTGAACCGTTATGTGATGAAGTCGGAGCATGATTTATTTATTGATTGTCTTCCTTATGAGTGGCGGTCGGGGACGAGCGATGGTCTTTTCCTACCAATCTATCCCCCTAGGAGCATGCACGTAATACTTTGCTTTGATAACTTCTAGATTTTTGCAATAAGTATATGAGTTCTTTATGACTAATGTTGAGTCCATGGATTATACGCACTCTCACCCTTCCACCTTTGCTAGCCTCTCTAATACCACGCACTTTTCGCCGGTATCATACACCTACCATATACCTTCCTCAAAACAGCCACCATACCTACCTATTATGGCATTTTCATAGCCATTCCGAGATATATTGCCATGCAACTTTCCACCATCTAGTTCATCATGACACATTCATCATTGTTATATTGCTTAGCATGATCATGTAGTTGAGATAGTATTTGTGGCAAAGCCACCATTCATAATTTCTTCATACTTATCACTCTTGATTCATTGCATATCTCGGTACACCGCCGGAGGCATCCATATAGAGTCATACTTTGTTTTAGAATCGAGTTGTAATCATTGAGTTGTAAATAAATAAAAGTGTGATGATCATCATTTAATAGAGCATTGTCCCAAAAAAAGAGAAAGGCCAAAGAAAAAAAGAAGGCCCCCCAAAAGAGAAAATAAATAAATAAATAAGGGGCAATGCTACTATCCTTTTACCACACTTGTGCTTCAAAGTAGAACCATGATCTTCATAGTAGAAAGTCTCTCATGTTATCACTTTCATATACTAGTGGGAATTTTACATTATAGAACTTGGCTTGTATATTCCAATGATGGGCCTCCTCAAGTGCCCTAGGTCTTCGTGAGCAAGCAAGTTGGATGCACACCCACTAGTTTCTTTTGTTGAGCTTTCATACATTTATAGCTCTAGTGCATCCGTTGCATGGCAATCCCTACTCACTCACATTGATATCTATTGATGGGCATATCCATAGCCCGTTGATACGCCTAGATGTGAGACTATCTTCTCCTTTTTGTCTTCTCCACAACCACCATTCTATTCCACCTATAGTGCTATATCCATGGCTCACGCTCATGTATTGCGCGAAGATTGAAAAAGTTTTGAAAAAGTTAGAGTATGAAACAATTGCTTGGCTTGTCATCGGGGTTGTGCATGATTTAAATATTTTGTGTGGTGAAGATAGAGCATAGCCAGACTATATGATTTTGTAGGGATAACTTTCTTTGGCCATGTTATTTTGAGAAGACATAATTGCTTTGTTAGTATGCTTGAAGTATTATTATTTTTATGTCAATATAAACTTTTGTCTTGAATCTTTCGAATCTGAATATTCATATCACAATTAAGAAGATTTGCATTGAAATTATGCCAAGTAGCACTCCGCATCAAAAATTCTCTTTTTATCATTTACCTACTCGAGGACGAGCGGGAATTAAGCTTGGGGATGCCTGATACGTCTCCAACATATCTATAATTTTTGATTGCTCCATGCTATATTATCTACTGTTTTCGACTATATTGGGCTTTATTTTCCACTTTTATATTATTTTTGGGACTAACCTATTAACGGGAGGCCCAGCCCAGAATTGCTGTTTTTTGCCTATTTAAGTGTTTCAGAGAAACAGAATATCAAATGGAGTCCAAACGGAATAAAACCTTCGGGAACGTGATTTTCTCACCAAACGTGATCCAGGAGACTTGGACCCTACTCCAAGGAGTCAAAGAGGATTTCATGAGGGTTGGGGCGCCCCCCCTAGGGCGCGCCCCCCTGCCTCGTGGGCCCTTCGATGCTCCACCGATGTACTCCTTCCTCCTATATATACATACGTACCCCCAAACAATCAGAACAGGAGCCAAAAACCTAATTCCACCGCCGCAACTTTCTGTATCCACGAGATCCCATCTTGGGGCCTATTCCGGAGCTCCGCTGGAAGAGGGCCATCATCATGGAGGGCTTCTACATCATCCTAGCCCCTCCGATGAAGTGTGAGTAGTTTACCTTAGACCTTCGGGTCCATAGTTAGTAGCTAGATGGCTTCTTCTCTCTTTTTGGATCTCAATACAAAGTTATCCCCCTCTCTTGTGGAGATCTATTCGTTGTAACCTTCTTTTTGCAGTGTGTTTGTTGAGACCGATGAATTGTGGGTTTATGATCAAGTCTATCTATGAATAATATTTGAATCTTCTCTGAATTCTTTTATGTATGATTGGTTATCTTTGCAAGTCTCTTCGAATTATCCGTTTGGTTTAGCCAACTAGATTGGTAGTTCTTGCCATGGGAGAAGTGCTTAGCTTTGGGTTCGATCTTGCGGTGTCCTTTCCCAGTGACAGAAGGGGCAGCAAGGCACGTATTGCATCGTTGCCATCGAGGATAACAAGATGGGGTTTATTTCATATTGCATGAATTTATCTCTCTACATCATGTCATCTTGCTTTTATAACTTAATACTCTAGATGCATGCTGGATAGCGGTCGATGAGTGGAGTAATAGTAGTAGATGCAGAATCGTTTCGGTCTACTTGTCACGAATGTGATGCCTATATACATGATCATGCCTAGATATTCTCATAACTATGCTCAATTCTGTCAATTGCTCAACAGTAATTTGTTCACCCACCGTAGAATACTTATGCTCTTGAGAGAAGCCACTAGTGAAACCTATGTCCCCCGGGTCTATTCTCGTCATATCAATCTCCATCACTTTAATCTTGCTTTGCTTTTTTACTTTGCTTTTACTTTTTACTTTGCATCTTTATACCAAAAATACCAAAAATATTATATCTATCAGATCTCACTCTCGTAAGTGACCGTGAAGGGATTGACAATCCCTAATCGCATTGGTTGCAAGTAGCTATCGTTTTGTGTAGGTACGAGGGACTTGAGCGTGGCCTCCTACTGGATTGATACCTTGGTTCTCAAAAAACTGAGGGAAATACTTATGCTACTCTGCTGCATCATCCCTTCCTTTTTGGGGAAAACCAACACAAGCTCAAGACGTAGCAAACCTCAAAGAGTTCCCCAAAGTTTCTATCGGAGAATCACGACGAAAATGTGTGCCAACCCCTATGCATAGGTTCATGGGCGGAACCCGCAAGTTGATCACCAAAACATACATCAAGTGAATCACGTGGTATCCCATTGTCACCACAGATACGCACGGCAAGACATACGTCAAGTGTTCTCAAATCTTTAAAGACTCAATCCTATAAGATAACTTTAAAGGGAAAACTCAATCCATTAGAAGAGAGTAGAGGGGGAAGAAACATCATAGGATCCAAATATAATAGCAAAGCTCGCGATACATCAATATCGTATCACCTCAAGAACACGAGAGAGAGAGAGAGATCAAACACATAGCTACTGGTACATACCCTTAGCCCCGAGGGAGAACTACTCCCTCCTCGTCATGGAGAGCACCGGGATGATGAAGATGGCCACCGGAGAAGGATTCCCCCTTCGGCAGGGTGCCGGAACGGGTCTAGATTGGCTTTTGGTGGCTACGGAGGCTTCTGGCAGCGGAACTCCTGATCTATTGTGCTCCTCGGTAGTTTTAGGGTATATGGAGATATATAGGCGGAAGAAGTACGTCAGGGGGCACGAGGGGCCCACGAGGGTGGAGGGCGCGCCCAGGGGGGTGGGCGCGCCCCCTGCCTCATGGCCTCCTCGTAGATCCCCTGACGTGCACTCCAAGTCTTCTGGGCTTCTTCTGATCCAAAAATAAGTTTCATGAAGTTTCAGGTCAATTGGACTCCGATTGGTTTTCCTTTTCTGCGATATTCTAAAACAAGGTAAAAACAGAAACTGGCACTGGGCTCTGGGTTAATAGGTTAGTCCCAAAAATGATATAAAAGTGTATAATAAAGCCCATAAACATCTAAAACAGTAGATAATATAGCATGGAGTAATCAAAAATTATAGATACGTTGGAGACGTATCGGTCGTACCGTAATGACAACATACGTTATTCCCTTTGTCATCGGTATGTTACTTGCCCGAGATTGCATCGTCGGTATCTTCATACCTAGTTCAATCTCGTTACCGGAAGGTCTCTTTACTTGTTCCGTAATACATCATCCCGCAACTAACTCATTAGTCACATTGCTTGCAAGGCTTATTATGATGTGCATTACTGAGAGGGCCTAGAGATACCTCTCAGATACTCGGAGTGACAAATCCTAATCTCGATCTATGCCAACCCAACAAACACCTTCGGAGATACCTGTAGAGCATCTTTATAATCACCCAGTTATGTTGTGACGTTTGATAGCTATTCCTCCAGTATCCGGGAGTTGCATAATCTCATAGTTGAAGGAATATGTGTATTACAAGAATAAAGCTATAGCAATAAAACGGATGGGTCTTGTCCATCACATCATTCTCCTAATGATGTGATCCCGTTTATCAAATGACAACACATGTCTATGGTTGGGAAACTTAACCATTTTTTATTAACGAGCTAGTCTAGTAGAGGCTTACTAGGGACATGGTGTTTTGTCTATGTATCCACACATGTATCAAGTTTCCGGTTAATACATTCTATCATAAATAATAAAAATTTATCATGATATAAGGAAATATAAATAACAACCTTATTATTGCCTCTAGGGCATATTTCCTTCAGTATCCCACTTGCACTAGAGTCAACAATCTAGTTCGCATCGCCATGTGATTTAACACCAATAGTTCACATCTTTATGTAGTTAAGACCCATAGTTCACATCGCCATGTGACCAACACCCAAAGGGTTTACTAGAGTCAATAATCTAGTTCACATCTCTATGTGATTAACACCCAAAGAGTATTAAGGTGTGATCATGTTTTGCTTTGTGAGAGAAGTTTAGTCAACGGGTCTGCCACATTTAGAACCGTATGTATTTTGCAAATTTCTATGTCTACAATACTCTGCATGGAGCTACTCTAGCTAATTGCTCTCACTTTCAATATGTATCCAGATTGAGACAAGTCATCTAGATTAGTGTCAAAGCTTGCATCGACAACCCTTTATGACGAACTCTTTGTCACCTCCATAACTGAGAAACATTTCCTTAGTCCTCTTAGGTAACTAAGGATAATTTTGACCGTTATCCAGTGATCTACTCCTGGATCACTATTGTACCCGCCTGCCAAACTCATGGTAAGGTACACAATATGTCTAGTACACAACATAGAATACATGATAGAACCTATGACTGAGGCATAGGGAATGCCTTTCATTCTCTCTCTATCATTTGTCGTGGTCGGGCTTTGAGTCTTACTCAACTTCACACCTTGCAACACAGGAAAGAACCCTTTCTTTGACTGATACAATTTTAATTTCTTCAAAATCTTGTCAAGGTATGTGTTTTGTGAAAGTTCTATTAAGCGTCTTGATCTATCCCTATAGATCTTGATGCCCAATATATAAGTAGCTTCACTGAGGTCTTTCATTGAAAAAAAATCTTATTCAAGTATCCTTTATGCTATCCAGAAATTCTTTATCATTTCCAATCAATAATATGTCATCCACATATACTATCAGAAATGCTACAGAGCTCCCACTCACTTTCTTGTAAATACAGGCTTCTCCAAAAGTCTGTATGAAACCATATGCTTTGATCACCTCATCAAAGCTTATATTCCAACTCCGAGATGCTTGCACCAGTCCATAAATGGATCACTGGAGCTTGCACACTTTGTTAGCACCTTTAGGATTGACAAAACTTTTTTGGTTGCATCACATACAACTCTTCTTTGAGAAATCCATTAAGGAATGTAGTTTTGACATCCATTTGCTAGATTTTATAAAATGCGGCAATTGCTAACTTGTCGAAAACCTTTTGCGACAGTCGAGCTTTGTAGATAGTAACACTACTATCAGTGTATGTCTTCCTCTTGAAGATCCATTTATTCTCAATGGCTTGCCGCTCATTGGGCCAGTCCACCAAAGTCCACACTTTGTTCTCATACATGGATCGTATCTCAGATTTCATGGCCCCAAGCCATTTTGCGGAATCTGGGCTCGTCATCGCTTCCTCATAGTTCATAGGTTCGTCATGGTCTAGTGACATGACTTCCAGAACAGGATTACCGTACCACTCAGGTGCGGAACGTGCTCTGATTGACCTACGAGGTTCGGTAGTAACTTGATCTGAATTTTCATGATCATTATCATTAGCTTCCTCTCTAGTTGGTGTAGGCATCACTAAAACTGATTTTTGTGATGAGCTACTTTCCAATTCAAGAGAAGGTTTGATTACCTCATCAAGTTCTACTTTCCTCCCACTCTCTTCTTTCGAGAGAAACTCCTTCTCTAGAAAGGATTCATTCTTAGAAACAAAGATATTGCCTTCGGATCTATGATAGAAGGTGTACCCAACAGTTTCTTTTGGGTATCCTATGAAGACACACTTCTCCGATTTGGGTTCGAGCTTATCAGGCTGAAGCATTTTCACATAAGCATCGCAACCCCAAATAGTAAGAAACAACATCTTAGGTTTCTTGCCAAACCGTAGTTCATACAGTGTCGTCTCAACGGATTTAGACGGTGCCCTATTTAATGTGAATGCAGCTGTCTCTAATGCATAACCCCAAAATGATAGTGGTAAATCGGTAAGAGATATCATAGATCGCACCATATCTAATAAAGTACGGTTATGACATTTGGACACACCATTACGCTGTGGTGTTCCAAGCGGCGTGAGTTGTGAAACTATTCCACATTGTTTTAAATGAAGGCCAAACTCGTAACTCAAATATTTGCCTTCGTGATCAGATCGTAGAAACTTTATTTTCTTGTTACGATGATTCTCAACTTCACTATGAAATTCTGTGAACTTTTCAAATGTTTCAGACTTTTTTTTCATCAAGTAGATATACCTATATCTGCTCAAATCATCTGTGAAGGTCAGAAAATAACGATACCCGCCGCGTGCGTCAACACTCATTGGACCGCATACATCGGTATGTATTATTTCCAATAAGTCATTGGCTCGCTCCTTTGTTCCGGAGAACGGAGTTTTAGTCATCTTGCCCATGGGGCATGGTTCGCAAGTATCAAATGATTCATAATCAAGTGATTCCAAAAGCCCGTCTGCATGGAGTTTCTTCATGCGCTTTACACCAATATGACCTAAACGGCAGTGCCACAAATATGTTGCACTATCATTATCAACTTTGCATCTTTTGGCATCAATATTATGAATATGTGTATCACTACAATCGAGATTCAGTAAACCATTTACATTTGGTGTATGACAATAGAAGGTTTTATTCATGTAAACAGAACAACAATTATTCTCTAACTTAAATGAATAACCATATTGCAATAAACATGATCCAATCATATTCATGCTCAACGCAAACACCAAATAACATTTATTTAGGTCCAACACTAATCCCGAAGGTAGAGGGAGTGTGCGATGGTGATCTTATCAACCTTGGAATCACTTCCAACACACATCGTCACCTTGCCCTTAAATAGTCTATGTTCATTATGTAACTCCTGTTTCGAGTTACTAATCTTAGCAACTGAACCGGTATCAAATGCCCTATGGTTACTATGAACACTAGTAAAATACACATCAATAACATGTATATCAAATATACCTTTGTTCACTTGGCCATCATTCTTATCCGCCAAGTATTTGGGGTAGTTCCGTTTTAAGTGACCATTCCCTTTGTAGTAGAAGCACTCAGTTTCAGGCTTAGGTCTAGCTTTGGGCTTCTTCATGGGAGTGGCAACTTGCTAGTCATTCTTCTTGAAGTTCCCTTTCTTTTCCTTTGCCCTTTTTCTTGACACTAGTGGTCTTGTCAACCATCAACACTTGATGTTTTTTCTTGATTTCTACCTTCGCCGATTTCAGCATCGCGAAGAGCTCGGGAATTGTTTTCGTCATCCCTTGCATATTATAGTTTATCACAAAGTTCTAGTAGCTTGGGTGATAGTGACTAGAGAACTCTGTCAATCACTATCTTATCTAGAAGATTAACTCCCACTTGATTCAAGTGATTGTACTACCTAGACATTCTGAGTATATGCTCACTGGCTAAGCCATTCTCCTCCATCTTGTAGGCAACGTACTCGTCAAAGGTCTCAAACCTCTCGACATGGGCATGAGTCTGAAATACCAATTTAAACTCTTGGAAAAACTTATATGCTCTGTGGCATTCAAAATGTTTTTGAAGTCCCGGTTCTAAGCCGTAAAGCATGGTGCACTAAACTATCAAGTAGTCATCATACCGAGCTTGTCAAACATTCATAACATCTGCATCTGCTCCTGCAATAGTTCTGTCACCTAGCGGTGCATCAAGGACATAATTCTTCTGTGTAGCAACGAGGATAATCCTCAGATCACGGACCCAGTCCGAATCATTGCTACTATCATCTTTCAACTTAGTTTTCTCTAGGAACATATCAAAAACATAGGGGAGCTACAACGCGAGCTATTGATCTACAACATAGATATGTGATGTCTACTACACAACCTTCTTCTTGTAGACGTTGTTGGGCCTCCAAGTGCAGAGGTTTGTAGGACAGTAGCAAATTTCCCTCAAGTGGATGACCTAAGGTTTATCAATCTGTAGGAGGCGTAGGATGAAGATGGTCTCTCTCAAGCAACCCTGCAACCAAATAACAAAGAGTCTCGTGTGTCCCCAACACACCCAATACAATGGTAAATTGTATAGGTGCACTAGTTCGGCGAAGAGATGGTGATACAAGTGGTATATGGATAGTAGATAAAGGTTTTTGTAACCTGAAAATATAAAAAACAGCAAGGTAACTAATGACAAAAATTAGCGTAAACGGTATTGCAATGCGTTGAAACAAGGCCTAGGGTTCATACTTTCGCTAGTGCAAGTTCCCTCAACAATGCTAACATAATTGGATCATATAACTATCCCTCAACATGCAACAAAGAGTCACTCCAAAGTCACTAATAGCGGAGAACGAACGAAGAGATTATGGTAGGGTACGAAACCACCTCAAAGTTATTCTTTCTAATCAATCCGTTGGGCTATTCCTATAAGTGTCACAAACAGCCCTAGAGTTCGTACTAGAATAACACCTTAAGACACAAATCAATCAAAACCCTAATGTCACCTAGATACTGCAATGTCACCTCAAGTATCCGTGGGTATGATTATATGATATGCATCACACAATCTCAGATTCATCTATTCAACCAACACAAAGGACCTCAAAGAGTGCCCGAAAGTTCTACCAGAGAATCACGATGAAAACGTGTGCCAACCCCTATGCATAGGTTCATGGGCGGAACCCGCAAGTTGATCACCAAAACATACATCAAGTGAATCACGTGATATCCCATTGTCACCACAGATATCCACGGCAAGACATACATCAAGTGTTCTCAAATCTTTAAAGACTCAATCCGATAAGATAACTTCAAAGGGGAAACTCAATTCATTACAAGAGAGTAGAGGGGGGAGAAAACATCATAGGATCCAACTATAATAGCAAAGCTCGCGATACATCAAGATCGTAACACCTCAAGAACACGAGAGAGAGAGAGATCAAACACATAGCTACTGGTACATACCCTCAGCCCCGAGGGAGAACTACTCCCTCCTCGTCATGGAGAGCATCGGGATGATGAAGATGGCCACCGGAGAAGGATTGCCCCCTCCGGCAGGGTGCCGGAACAGGTCTAGCTTGGTTTTCGGTCGCTACAGAGGCTTCTGGCGGCGGAACTCCCGATCTAATCTCCGTTCTAGAAGTTTTACGATACGTGGGTATATAGGGTGAAAAGAGTACGTCGGTGGACCGAAGGGGTGGCCACGAGTAAGGGGGCGTGCCCCACGGGGGTGGGCGCGCCCCCTACCCTCGTGAGCTCCTCCTTCATCTTCTGACGTAGGGTCCATGTCTATCCGGTAGGTTTCCTTCCAAAAATAACTTCTCCAGTTGATTTCGTTCCGTTTCGACTCCGTTTGATATTCCTTTTCTTCGAAACACTGAAATAGGCATAAAACATCAAATCTGGGCTGGGCCTCAGGTTAATAGGTTAGTCCCAAAAATAATATAAAAGTGGAAAATAAAGCCCAATATTGCCCAAAATAGTAGATAATATAGCATGGAGCAATCAAAAATTATAGATACGTTGGAGACGTATCAAGCATCCCCAAGCTTAATTCCTGCTCGTCCTCGAGTAGGTAAATGATAAAAAGATAATTTTTTATGTGGAATGCTAATTGGCATAATTTCAATGTAATTCTTCTTAATTGTGGTATGAATATTCAGATCAGAAAGATTCAAGACAAAAGTTCATATTGACATAAAAATGATAATACTTCGAGCATACTAACTAAGCAATTATGTCTTCTCAAAATAACATGGCCAAAGGAAGTTCATCCCTACAAAATCATATAGTTTAGTCATGTTTCATTTTCGTCACACAAGAATGCTCTCATCATGCACAACCCTGATGACAAGCCAAGCAATTGTTTCATACTTTAGTAATCTCAAACTCATAAAGTTTCGCGCAATACATGAGCGCGAGCCATGGATATAGCACTATGGGTGGACTAGAATAACGAGGGGGTTATGTGGAGAAGACAAAAAGGAGAAAGTCTCACATCAACGAGGCTAATCAATGGGCTATGGAGATGCCCACCGATTGATGTTAATGGAAGGAGTAGGGATTGCCATGCAACGGATGCACTAGAGCTATAAATGTATGAAAGCTCAACAAAAGAAACTAGTGGGTGTGCATCCAACTTGCTTGCTCACGAAGACCTAGGGCACTTGAGGAGGCCCATTATTGGAATATACAAGGGAAGTTCTATAATGAAAAATTCCCACTAGTATATGAAAGTGATAACATGAGAGACTCTCTCCTATGAAGATCATGGTGCTACTTTGAAGCACAAGTGTGGTAAAAGGATAGTAGCATTGCCCCTTTTTTATTTCTTTATTTATTTATATTTTTTTTGCCTTCGTTTTTTCTTTGGCCTTTCTCTTTTTTGGGGGGGGGGGACAATGCTCTATTGAATGATGCTCATCACACTTCTATTTATTTACAACTCAATGATTACAACTCGATACTAGAACAAAGTATGACTCTATATGAATGCCTCCGGCGGTGTACCGGGATATGCAATGAATCAAGAGTGACATGTATGAAAGAATTATGAATGGTGGATTTGCCACAAATACTATGTCAACTACATGATCATGCTAAAGCAATATGACAATGATGAATGTGTCATGATGAACGGGATGATGGAAAGTTGCATGGCAATATATCTCGGAATGGCTATGGAAATGCCATAATAGGTAGGTATGGTGGCTGTTTTGAGGAAGATATAAGGAGGTTTATGTGTGAAAGAGCGTATCATATCACGGGGTTTGGATGCACCGGCGAAGTTTGCACCAACTCTCAATGTGAGAAAGGGCAATGCACGGTACCGAAGAGGCTAGCAATGATGGAAGGGTGAGAGTGCGTATAATCCATGGACTCAACATTAGTCATAAAGAACTCATATACTTATTGCAAAAATCTACAAGTAATCAAAAACCTCGGCACTACGCGCATGCTCCTAGGGGGATAGATTGGTAGGAAAAGACCATCGCTCGTCCCCGACCGCCACTCATAAGGAGAACAATCAAATAACACCTCATGCTTCAAATTTGTTACACAACGTTTACCATACATGCATGCTACGGGACTTGCAAAATTCAACACAAGCATTTCTCAATTTCACAACTACTCAACTAGCACGACTTTGATATTATTACCTCTATATCTCAAAACAATCATCAAGCATCAAACTTCTCTTAGTATTCAACACACTCATAAGAAAGTTTTATTATTCTTGAATACCTAGCATATTAGGATTTTAAGCAAATTACCATGCTATTAAGACTCTCAAAATAATCTAAGTGAAGCATGATAGTTCATCTATTTCTTCAAAATAAAACTACCACCATGCTCTAAAAGATATAAGTGAAGCACTAGAGCAAATGACAAACTACTCCGAAAGATATAAGTGAAGATCAATGAGTAGTCAAATAATTATGCAACTATGTGAAGACTCTCTAACATTTAATAATTCCAGATCTTGGTATTTTATTCAAACAGAAAGCAAAATAAAATGACATTCTAAGAATGACAAACATTACGTGAAGAAGCAAAAACTTAGGATCAACCGAAACTAACCGATAATTGTTGAAGAAGAAAGGTGGGATGCCAACCGGGGCATCCCCAAGCTTAGACGCTTGAGACTTCTTGAAATATTATCTTGGGGTGCCTTGGGCATCCCCAAGCTTGAGCTTTTGGGTCTCCTTAATTCCTCTCATATCACGGTCTCCCTAAATCTCAAAAGCTTCATCCACACAAAACTCAACAAGGACTCGTGAGATAAGTTAGTATAAACCATTGCCAAAACCTTATCATACTCTACTGTAGCAAACCACTAAAATTATTATTCAGCATTGCATACTAAATGCCTCTGCATATTTAATAGTCCTATCCTCAAATAGAATCATTAAAGAAGCAAACATATGCAAACATAACATCAATCTACCTAAACAGGATATTCTATAAAGAATGCAGCAACATCCATACTTCCCTAGCTCCAAAAATTATGAAAGAAAATTCCCACTGTAGTAAATTTATCAGAGCTTAATATGCAAAAGGTTTCAACATTTTATCACATTCTAACTTTTCTAGGGAATTATTGCAACAGCGGTAAACTTTCTGTTTTCAAACAGCAACATGTATACTTGAAACATAGGCATAGTAAAGGCTATCAATGCCACTTTTATTGAAATAAAAGATGCAAAAAATTGTTCTAAATAACAGCAAGCAAATCCTAAAAAAATAAATTGACGCTCCAAGCAAAACACATATCATGTGGTAAATAAAAATATAGCTCCAAGTAAAGTCACCGATGAACGAAGACGAAAGAGGGGATGCCTTCCGGTGCATCCCCAAGCTTAGGCTCTTGGCTATACTTGAATATTAAATTGGGGTGCCTCGGGCATCCCCAAGATTAGGCTCTTGCCACTCCTTATTCCATAGTCCATCGGATCCTTACCCAAAACTTGAAAACTTCACAACACAAAACTTAAAAGAAAACTCGTAAGCTCCATTAGTATAAAAAATAAATCACCACTTCAAGGTACTGTAATGAACTCATTATTTATTTATATTGGTGTTAAACCTACTGTATTCCAACTTCTCTATGGTTTATAAACTATTTTACTAGCCATAGATTTATCAAAATAAGTAAACAACACACGAAAAACAGAATCTGTGAAAAACAGAACAGTCTGTAGTAATTTGGATCAAACGTATACTTATGGAACTCATAAAATTCTCAAATAAATTGCTAGACCTGAGGAATTTATCTATTAATCGTCTGCAAAAATAATTAATTAAATATCACTCTCCAAATAAAAATGGAAGCAATTCTCGTGAGCGCTAAAGTTTCTGTTTTTTACAGCATGATCGCAAAGACTTTCCCCAAGTCTTCCCAAAGGTTCGACTTGGCACAAACACTAATTAAAAGCATAAAACCACATCTAAACAGAGGCTAGATGAATTATTTATTACTAAACAGGAGCAAAAAGGAAGGGACAAAAATAAAGTTGGGTTGCCTCCCAACAAGCGCTATCGTTTAACGCCCCTAGCTAGGCACGATGATTTCAATGATGCTCACATAAAGGATAAGAATTGAAATATAAAGAGAGCATCATGAAGAATATGACTAGCACATTTAAGTCTAACATACTTCCTATGCATAGGGATTTTGTGAGCAAACAAATTGTGGGAACAAGAATCAACTTGCATAGGACGGTAAAACAAGCATAACTTCAAAACTTTAAGCACATAGAGAGGAATCTTGATATTATTGCAATTCCTACAAGCATATATTCCTCCCTCATAATAATTTTCAGTAGCATCATGAACGAATTAAACAATATAACCAGCACCTAAAGCATTCTTTTCATGATCTATAAGCATAGAAATTTTATTACTCTCCACATAAGCAAATTTCTTCTCATGAATAATAGTGGGAGCAAACTCAACAAAATAACTATCATGTGATTGAAAATTAAGATCAAGATGACAAGTTTTATGGTTATCATTATTCTTTAAATCATACGTGTCATCACAATAATCATCATAGATAGGAGGCATACTTTCATCATAGTAAATTTGCTCATCAAAGCTTGGGGGGCAAAAAATATCATCTTCATCAAACATAGCTTCCCCAAGCTTGTGGCTTTGCATATCATTAGCATCATGAATATTCAAGGAATTCATACTAACAACATTGCAATCATGCTCATCATTCAAATATTTAGTGCCAAACATTCTAATGCATTCTTCTTCTAGCACTTGAGCACAATTTTCCTTTCCATCATACTTATGAGATAAACTCGATTGCAAGATCTAAAGATATACCTTCAAGCACTCACCTCCCCGGCAACGGCGCCAGAAAAGAGCTTGATGTCTACTACACAACCTTCTTCTTGTAGACGTTGTTGGGCCTCCAAGTGCAGAGGTTTGTAGGACAGTGGCAAATTTCCCTCAGGTGGATGACCTAAGGTTTATAAATCCGTAGGAGGCGTAGGATGAAGATGGTCTCTCTCAAGCAACCCTGCAACCAAATAACAAAGAGTCTCTTGTGTCCCCAACACACCCAATACAATGGTAAATTGTATAGGTGCACTAGTTCGGCGAAGAGATGGTGATACAAGTGGTATATGGATAGTAGATAAAGGTTTTTCTAATCTTAAAATATAAAAACAGCAAGGTAACTAATGATAAAAATGAGCGTAAACGGTATTGCAATGCGTTGAAACAAGGCCTAGGGTTCATACTTTCGCCAGTGCAAGTTCCCTCAACAATACTAACATAATTGGATCATAAAACTATCCCTCAACATGCAACAAAGAGTCACTCCAAAGTCACTAATAGTGGAGAATGAACGAATAGATTATGGTAGGGTACGAAACCACCTCAAAGCTATTCTTTCCAATCAATCCGTTGGGCTATTCCTATAAGTGTCACAAACAGCCCTAGAGTTCGTACTAGAATAACACCTTAAGACACAAATCAATCAAAACCCTAATGTCACCTAGATACTGCAATGTCCCCTCAAGTATCCGTGGGTATGATTATAGGATATGCATCAAACAATCTCAGATTCATCTATTCAACCAACACAAAGGACCTCAAAGAGTGCCCCAAAGTTCTACCGGAGAATCACGACGAAAACGTGTGCCAACCCCTATGCATAGGTTCATGGGCGAAACCCGCAAGTTGATCACCAAAACATACATCAAGTGGATCATGTGATATCCCATTGTCACCACAGATATCCACGGCAAGACATACATCAAGTGTTCTAAAATCTTTAAAGACTCAATCTGATAAGATAACTTCAAAGGGGAAACTCAATTCATTACAAGAGAGTAGAGGGGGGAGAAAACATCATAGGATCCAACTATAATAGCAAAGCTCGCGATACATCAAGATCGTAACACCTCAAGAACACAAGAGAGAGAGAGAGAGAGAGAGATCAAACACATATCTACTGGTACATACCCTCAGCCCCAAGGGAGAACTACTCCCTCCTCGTCATGGAGAGAACCGGGATGATGAAGATGGCCACCGGAGAAGGATTGCCCCCTCCGGCAGGGTGCCGGAACGGGTCTAGATTGGTTTTCGGTGGCTACAGAGGCTTCTGGCGGTGGAACTCCCGATCTAATCTCCGTTCTGGAAGTTTTACGATACGTGGGTATATATGGGTGAAAAGAGTACGTCGGTGGACCGAAGGGGCGGCCACGAGGCAGGGGGGCGCGCCCCTACCCTCGTGAGCTCCTCCTTCATCTTCTGACGTAGGGTCCAAGTCTATCTAGTAGGTTTCCTTCCAAAAATAACTTCTCCAGTTGATTTCGTTCCGTTTCGACTCCGTTTGATATTCCTTTTCTTCAAAACACTGAAATAGGCATAAAAGAAGAAATCTGGGCTGGGCCTCCGGTTAATAGGTTAGTCCCAAAAACAATATAAAAGTGGAAAATAAAGCCCAATATTGCCCAAAACAGTAGATAATATAGCATGGAGCAATCAAAAATTATAGATACGTTGGAGACATATCAATATGCAAAAACTATCATGACTAAGTTCATGATAAATTAAGTTCAATTAATCATATTACTTAAGAACTCCCACTTAGATAGACATCCCTCGAGTCATCTAAATGATCATGTGATCCATATCAACTAAACCATGTCCGATCATCACGTGAGATGGAGTAGTCTTCAATGGTGAACATCTCTATGTTGATCATATCTACCATATGATTCACGTTCGACCTTTCGGTCTCCAGTGTTCTGAGGCCATGTCTGCACATGCTAGGCTCGTCAAGTTTAACTCGAGTATTCTGCATGTGCAAAACTTTCTTGCACCCATTGTATGTGAATGTAGAGCTTATCACTCCCGATCATCACGTGGTGTCTCAGCACGACGAACTATCGCAACGGTGCATACTCAGGGAGAACACTTATACCTTGAAATTTTAGTAAGGGATCATCTTATAATGCTACTGCCATACTACGAAAAATAAGATGCATAAAAGATAAACATCATATGCAATCAAAATATGTGACATGATATGGCCATCACCATCTTGTGCCTTTGATCTCCATCTCCAACGCACCGTCATGATCTCCATCGTCACTGGTTTGACACCTTGATCTCCATCGTGGAGTCATGGTCGTCTCACCAACTATTGCTTCTACAATTATCACTAACGCATAGTGATAAAGTAAAGCAATTACATGGCGTTTGCATTTCATACAATAAAGCGACAACAATAAGGCTCCTACCAGTTACCGATAACTTTTACAAAACATGATCATCTCATACAATAAAGCGACAATCATGTCTTGAGCATATCACATCACAACATGCCATGCAAAAACAACTTAGACGTCCTCTACTTTGTTGTTGCAAGTTTTACTTGGCTGCTACGGGCTTCTAGCAAGAACTGTTCTTACCTACACATCAAAACCAAAATGGTGTTTCGTCACGTTTGATGTTTTAACCTTCAACAAGGACCAGCCGCAGTTAAATTTGATTCAACTAAAGTTGAAGAAACAGACACCCGCCAGCTACCTTTATGCAAAACAAGTTGCATGTCTGTCGGTGGAACCACTCTCATGAACGTGATCATGTAAGGTTGGTTCGGGCCGCTTCATCCAACAATACCGCCAAATCAAAATAAGATGTTGGTGGTAAGAAGTATGACTATCACCGCCCACAACTCTTTGTCTACCCGTGCATATCATCTACGCATAGACCTGGCTCTGTTACCACCGTTGGGGAACATAGCATGCAATTTCAAAAAATTCCTACACTCACACAAGATCTATCTAGGAGATGCATAGCAACGAGAGGGGGAGAGTGTGTCCACGTACCCTTGTACACCGAAAGCGGAAGCGTTTGACAACACGGTTGATGTAGTCGAACTTCTTCTCATTTTGACCGATCAAGCACCGAACGTACGACACCTCCGAGTTCTGCACACGTTCTGCTTGATGACGTCCCTCAAACTCTTGATCCGGCAGAGTGTCGAGGGAGAGTTCTAATGACCCACAAGTATAGGGGATCTATCATAGTCCTTTCAATAAGTAAGAGTGTCGAACCCAATGAGGAGCAGAAGGAAATGACAAGCGGTTTTCAGTAAGGTATTCTCTGCAAGCACTGAAATTATCTGTAACAGATAGTTTTGTGATAAGCTAATTTGTAACGGGTAACAAGTAACAAAAGTAAACAAGGTGCGGCAAGGTGGCCCAATACCTTTTGTAGCAAAGGACAAACCTGGACAAACTCTTATATAAAGGAAAACACTCCCAAGGACACATGGGAATTATCGTCAAGCTAGTTTTCATCACGCTCATATAACTCGCGTTCGGTACTTTGATAATTTGATATGTGGGTGAACCGGTGCTTGGGTACTGCCCTTACTTGGACAAGCATCCCACTTATGATTAACCCCTCTTGCAAGCATCCGCAACTACAAAAGAAGTATTAAAGTAAACCTAACCATAGCATGAAACATATGGATCCAAATCAGCCCCTTACGAAGCAACGCATAAACTAGGGTTTAAGCTTCTGAAACTCTAGCAACCCATCATCTACTTATTACTTCCCAATGCCTTCCCCTAGGCCCAAACAATGGTGAAGTGTCATGTAGTCAACGTTCACATGACACCACTAGAGGGAAGACAACATACATCTCATCAAAATATCGAACGAATACCAAATTCACATGACTACTTATAGCAAGACTTCTCCCATGTCCTCAGGAACAAACGTAACTACTCACAAATCATATTCATGTTCATAATCAGAGGGGTATTAATATGCATAAAGGATCTGAACATATGATCTTCCACCAAATAAACCAACTGGCATCAACTACAAGGAGTAATCAACACTACTAGCAACCCACAGGTACCAATCTGAAGTTTTGGGACAAAGATTAGATATAAGAGATGAACTAGGGTTTGAGAGCAGATGGTGTTGGTGAAGATGTTGATGGAGATTGACCCCCTCCCAATGAGAGGATCGATGGTGATGATTTCCCCCTCCCGGAGGGATGCTTCCCCGGCAAAACAGCTCCGCCGGAGCCCTAGATTGGTTCCGCCAAGGTTCCGCCTCGTGGCGGCGGCGCTTCGTCCCGAAAGCTTGCTTCTGATTTTTTCCAGGGCGAAAGACTTCATATAGCCAAAGATGGGCACCGGAGGCCTGCCAGGGGGCCCACAAGACAGGGGCGCGCCCAGGGGGGTAGGGCGCGCCCCCCACCCTCATGGATGGTGGGTGGCCCCCCTATGGTGCTTTCTTCACCCAATATTTTTTATATATTCCAAAACTGGCTTCCATGGAGTTTCACGACTTTTGGAGTTGTGCAGAATAGGTCCTTTTCCATCCCAGAATTCCAGCTGCCGGCATTCTCCCTCTTCGTGCAAACCTTGTAAAATAAGCGAGAATAGGCATAAGTATTGTGACATAATGTGTAATAACAGCCCATAATGTAATAAATATCGATATAAAAGCATGATGAAAAATGGACGTATCAATTCCCCCAAGCTTAGACCTCGCTTGTCCTCAAGCCGAAGCCGATAACGAAAAATATGTCCACATGTTTAGAGATAGAGGTGTCGATAAAATAAAATAAGGACATGAGGGTATCATGACCATTCTTATAACAACAACATATATATATATATATATATATATATATATATATTGTCATATGATTTCTTATGCTAAAGTAACAATCTTATTCACAATGTAAAGTATGAATCAGAAACTTCATTGAAAACTAACAAACTATAATCTCAGTCATTGAAGCAATTGTAATTTATCATAACATCGGAAAGAGTCAATATAAGATATTTTCAGCAAGTCCACATACTCAACTATCATTTAGTCTTTCACAATTGCTAACACTCACGCAATACTTATGAGTATGAAGCTTTAATCGGACACATAGAAAGATAGGGGCTTATAGTTTTGCCTCCCAACCTTTTACCTCAAGGGTAATGTCAACAATAATAGTTTATGAAAACCCACATCCAATTAGCTATATATATCAGGATCTTCCAACACACAGCTCTTGCCAAAGGATAAAATGTAAAAAGGAAAGGTGAAGATCACCATGACTCTTGTATAAAGTATAGGACAAAAATAAAAGATAGGCCCTTCGCAAAGGGAAGCAGAGGTTGTCATGTGTTTTTATGGTTGGATGCATGAAATCTTAATGCAAAAGAACGTCACTTTATATTGCCACTTGTGATATGGACCTTTATTATGCAGTCCGTCGCTTTTATTTCTTCCACATCACAAGATCGTATAAAGCTTATTTTCTCCACACTAATAGATCATACATATTTAGAGAGCAACTTTTATTGCTTGCAACAATGACAACTTACTTGAAGGATCTTACTCAATCCATAGGTAGATATGGTGGACTCTCATGGCAAAACTGGGTTTAAGGATATTTGGAAGCACAAGTAGTATCTCTACTTGGTGCAAAGAATTTGGCTAGCATGAGGGGGAAAGGCAAGCTCAACATGTTGGATGATCCATGACAATATAATTTATTTCAGATATAAGAAAACATAACCCATTACGTTGTCTTCCTCGTCCAACATCAACTTTTTAGCATGTCATATTTTAATGAGTGCTCACAATCATAAAAGATGGCCAAGATAGTATATTTATATGTGAAAACCTCTCTTTCGTTTATTACTTCCTATTAATTGCAACGATGACCAAAACTATGTTTGTCAACTCTCAACAACTTTTATTCATCATACTCTTTATATGTGAAGTCATTACTCTCCATAAGATCAATATGATCTCTTTATTTATTTTTATTCTTACTTTTATTCCCTCAAGATCATAGAAGATAGCAAAGCCCTCGACTCGAAACGAATCTTTATTATATATAGCTCACGGACTCGATTACATAGAAGGATCATAAAGCAAAACTCCAAACTAGATCATACTAAAACTTTATTCTACTAGATCAAGATATTACCAAAAGGATCAAACTAAGAAAAACGGTAAAGATAGAAGTGTGATGGTGATATGATACCGGGCACTCCCCCAAGCTTGGCAGTTGCGAAGGGGAGTGCCCATATCCGATACTCAATTCTCCTTTGGTGGTAGTGATGATGGAGTTGTTGATGATGTAGGCTTGTCGTCCATCTTCCAAGGCATAGGCTCACCGTCATAGAAGGATGATCGAGTCACCGCGATCCTCAAATCTACAGCCAAACTCATCCTTTTGAATCTATATTCATACTCCCAATTTTGGTTTTGCAGGTCATAGAACTGGGCTTGGAGGTGCTCGATTTTCTCGTGAAGCTTGAAGATGGTCTCCCCAATGTTCTTGGCATCCAGCTTGTGATTGTTGGCGAACTCCGCGATCATCATGTGGTTGGCGTCGAGTCCGTGTTCCACCATCCCATGGCACTTGAAAACTTGTTGCTCCATTGCTTCGAGTCTTGTCACCACGCTTTCGGTCCTCCTTGGTCCCTCAACATCGCGGATGTGCAACACCCCCTCACACAACTCAATGGTTTGAGGGTGTTGCAGCACCTCCGCGAGGTAGGGGTTGATGACCCTCTCGAAAAACTTGTCCTGGGGGCGCTTGAAGACGTCATGGTGATCTAGATCTGTCAAAAAAATAGCTCGAAACAAAAACAGGAGATATTTGCGTGGTACGGTGGTCAAAACCTTCGGCAGATTATATAATGAATTTTTACCGACCAAAAGAAGTATCGTGCAAGAAAACGGAGTCCGGAGGACACACGAGGTGCCCATGAGGCAGGGGGCGCGCCCAGGGGGGTAGGGTGCGCCCTCCACCCTCGTGGACGCCTCGTTTCCTTTCCGGACTGCTTCTTATTTTCCTATTTTCTTAAATATTCCAAAACAGAGAAAAATTGCTATTAGAACTGTTTTGGAGTCGGTTTACTTACTGTACCACATACCTCTTCCTTTTCAGAGGCTGAAACATTCTGGAAGGTGTCCCTTATATACTCCTCAGGGGTTACGGTTTCAATAACATTAGTTTCAACATTTATAGGATTACCTGAGATATAATGTTTGATTCTTTGGCCATTCACCACCCTCGGATTTGTGCCTTCAAAGTTGTTGATTTTTATGGCACCGGAACGATGACCTCCTCGATAACGTAAGGACCTTCCCATTTAGGGAGGAGTTTTCCTGCAAAAAAAAATCTTAAACGAGAGTTGTATAACAATACATAATCACCTACATTAAACTCACGTTTTAGTATCCTTTTATCAGGCCATATTTTAACTTTCTCTTTAATAAGTTTGGCATTCTCATAGGCCTGGGTTCTCCACTCATCAAGTGAGCTAATGTCAAATAGTCTCTTCTCACCAGCAAGTTTGAAGTCATAGTTGAGCTCTTTAATGGCCCAATATGCCTTATGTTCTAGTTCGAGAGGTAAATGACATGCTTTTCCATAAACCATTTTATATGGAGACATACCCATATGATTTTTATATGCAGTTCTATAGGCCCATAATGCATCATCAAGTTTCTTTGACCAATTCTTTCTAGATCTATTAACAGTCTTTTGCAAAATTAATTTAAGCTCTCTATTACTCAGTTCTACTTGACCACTAGACTGTGGATGATATGGAGATGCAATTCTATGATTAACATCATACTTAGCAAGCATCTTACAAAAAGCACCATGAATAAAATGTGAACCACCATTAGTCATTAAGTATCTAGGGACTCCAAACCTCGGAAAAATAACTTCTTTAAGCATCTTAATAGAGGTGTTATGATCAGCACTACTAGTTGGAATAGCTTCTACCCACTTAGTAACGTAATCAACAGCAACTAAAATATGTGTATACCCATTAGAGGAAGGAAACGGTCCCATATAATCAAAGCCCCAAACATCAAATGGTTCAATAACAAGTGAATAATTCATAGGCATTTCTTGACGTCTACTAATATTACCAATTCTTTGACATTCATCACAAGACAAGACAAACTTACGGGCATCCTTGAAGAGAGTAGGCCAATAAAAACCAGATTGCAATACCTTATGTGCAGTTCTATCTCCAGCATGGTGTCCTCCATAAGCCTCGGAGTGACACTTGCGTAGGATTTGTTCCTGTTCATGCTCAGGTACACAACGTCTAATAACACCATCTACTCCTTCTTTATAAAGGTGTGGGTCATCCCAGAAGTAATGTCTTAAATCATAGAAAAACTTTTTCTTTTGCTGGTATGTGAAACTAGGTGGTATAAATTTAGCAACAATGTAATTAGCATAATCAGCATACCATGGAGCAGTACGAGAAGCATTTATGACAGCTAATTGTTCATCAGGAAAGCTATCATCTATATGTAGTGGGTCATCAAGAACATTCTCTAACCTAGACAAGTTGTCTCCAACGGGGTTCTCAGCTCCTTTTCTATCAATAATATGCAAATCAAATTCTTGTAGTAGGAGAACCCATCTAATAAGTCTAGGTGTAGCATCTTTCTTTTCCATAAGGTGTTTAATAGCAGCATGATCAGTGTGAACAGTTACTTTAGAATCAACAATATAAGGTCTGAACTTATCACAAGCAAATACAACTGCTAAAATTCTTTTCAGTAGTAGCATAATTTCTCTGGCACTGTCTAGAGTTTTACTAGCATATTGGATAACATTTAATTTCTTATCAACTCTTTGTCCTAAAATAGCACCTACAGCATAGTCACTAGCATCACACATAATTTCAAAGGGTAAATTCCAATCAGGTGGCTGAACAATGGGTGCAGAAATCAAAGCTTTCTTAAGTATTTCAAATGCTTCTACACAATCATCATCAAAGACAAAAGGAACATCTTTTTGTAAGAGATTAGTCAGAGGCCTGGAAATTTTTGAGAAGTCTTTAATGAACCTCCTATAAAAACCGGCATGACCAAGGAAACTTCTTATACCTTTAATGTCCTTAGGACACGGCATCTTTTCAATAGCATCAACTTTAGCTTTATCAACTTCAATACCTCTTTCAGAAATTTTATGCCCCAAGACAATACCTTCATTAACCATAAAGTGGCACTTCTCCCAATTCAAGACAAGATTAGTTTCTTCACATCTCTGCAAAACTCGATCAAGGTTGCTTAAGCAATCATCAAAAGAAGTTCCATATACAGAAAAATCATCCATGAATACCTCAACAATCTTTTCACAAAAGTCAGAGAATATAGCAGTCATACATCTTTGAAAGGTAGCAGGTGCATTACATAAACCAAAAGGCATACGTCTATAAGCAAAGGTACCGAAAGGGCAAGTAAAAGTGGTCTTTTCTTGATCCTCTTTTGACACAGGTATTTGAGAGAAACCAGAATAACCATCTAGAAAGCAAAAATGTGTATGTTTAGATAATCTTTCTAGCATTTGATCAATAAAAGGTAAAGGGTAATGATCCTTTTTAGTAGCTTTATTTAATTTGCGGAAGTCAATTACCATTCTATAACCTGTAACAATTCTTTGTGGGATCAATTCATCTTTATCATTAGGAACAACAGTAATACCTCCCTTCTTAGGGACACAATGGACAAGGCTTACCCACTGACTATCAGCAACGGGATAAATTATACCTGCCTCCAGAAGCTTTAGTATTTCTTTTCTTACCACTTCTTTCATCTTAGGATTTAACCGTCATTGGTGATCAACAACCGGTTTAGCGTCTTTCTCCAATTTTATTTTGTGCTGGCATAGAGTGGGACTAATGCCCTTAAGATCATCAAGAGTATATCCAATAGCAGCACGGTGCTTCTTCAGAGTTTTCAATAATTTCTCTTCTTCCTGCTCTGAAAGGTTAGCACTAATAATAACAGGATATATCTTCTTTTCATCAAGATAAGCATATTTAAGAGTATCACGCAATGGTTTAAGCTCAAACACAGGAGCACCCTTAGGTGGAGGAGGACCCCCTAGAATTTCGACAGGCAATTTGTGTTTCAAAATAGGTCCCTGTTTAAAGAATACTTCATCTATTTCCCTTCTTTCATTCATAAACATATCATTTTCATGGTCTAGCAAATATTGTTCTAAAGGATCATTAGGAGGCATGGCAATAGAAGCAAGACCAATAATTTCATCTTTACTAGGCAATTCTTTATCATGGGGTTGTCTACGAAATTTAGCAAAATTAAAATCATGAGACATATCCCCTAAACCAACAGAAACAATATCCTTTTTGCAGTCTATCTTAGCATTAACAGTATTCAAGAAGGGTCTACCAAATATAATGGGACAAAAGTCATCTTGTGGGGAACCAAGAACAAGAAAATCAGCAGGATATTTAACTTTCCCACACAAGACTTCAACATCTCTAACAATCCCAACCGGTGAAATAGTATCTCTATTGGCAAGCTTAATTGTAACATCAATACCTTCTAACTCAGCAGGTGCAATATCATGCATAATTTCTTCATATAAAGAATGAGGCATTGCACTCACACTAGCACCCATATCACATAAACCATGATAGTAATGATCTCCTATTTTAACAGAAATAACAGGCATGCCTTCAATAGGTCTATGTTTATTTTTAGTATCGGGTCTAGCAATCCTAGCAGCTTCATCACAGAAGTAAATAACATGCCCATCAATATTATCAACCAAGAGATCTTTAACCATAGCAATACTAGATTCAACTTTAATTTGCTCAGAGGGTTTAGGTGTTCTAATATTACTTTTGTTGACCATAGTTGAAGCTTTAGCATGATCCTTTATTCTAATAGGGAAAGGTGGTTTCTCAACATAAGCAGTAGGAACAATAGGATCAGCATTATAAGTGATAGTCTTTTCTTCAACTTTAGTAGGTTCAACTACTTTTACTTCAATGGGAGGATGATATTTAAGCCACTTCTCCTTAAGAAGATCAACATGAGTGGCAAATGATTCACAGAAAGAAGCTACTATCTTAGAGTCAAGTCCATATTTAGTGCTAAATTCACGAAAAGCATCGGTATCCATAAAAGATTTAACACAATCAAACTTAGGTGTTATACCTGACTCTTACCTTTGTCGAGTTCCCAATCTTCAGAGTTGTGTTTAATTCTTTCCAATAAATCCCATCTGAATTCAATAGTCTTCATCATAAAAGATCCAGTACAAGAAGTATCGAGCATGGAGCGATTATTGAGAGAAAGCCGAGCATAAAATTTTTGAATAATAATTTCTCTTGAGAGCTCATGATTGGGGCATGAATATAACATTGACTTAAGCCTCCCCCAAGCTTGAGCGATGCTTTCTCCTTCGCGAGGCCAAAATTATATATATAATTACGATCACGATGAACCAGATGCATAGGATAAAACTTCTGATGAAATTCCAATTTCAATCGGTTGTAGTTCCATGATCCAATATCATCACATAGCCTAAACCATGTCAATGCCTTTCCCTTCAAAGATAAAGGGAAGACCTTCTTCTTGATAACATCCTCGGGCATACCTGCAAGCTTAAATAATCCACAAACTTCATCCACATAGATTAGGTGCAAATCGGGATGCAATGTTCCATCTCCTGTAAAAGGATTAGCTAGCAGTTTCTCTATCATACCCGAAGGAATTTCAAACTAAACATTTTCAGTAGGTTCAGTAGGTTGAGGAGCAACTCTTTGCTCTACTGGTTGAGGTGAAGATACCCCGAACAAGCCCCTCAAACGATTACTTTCCATAGTAACAAGTGACAATAAATTTCAGCACACTATATAAATTTTTTCCTTACCAAATTCCACCTACTAAAGGCGCTTCACTCCCCGGCAACGGCGCCAGAAAAGAGTCTTGATGACCCATAAGTATAGGGGATCTATCATAGTCCTTTCGATAAGTAAGAGTGTCGAACCCAACAAGGAGCAGAAGGAAATGACAAGCGGTATTCAGTAAGGTATTCTCTGCAAGCACTGAAATTATCGGTAACAGATAGTTTTGTGATAAGGTAATTTGTAACGAGTAACAAGTAATAAAAGTAAACAAGGTGCAGCAAAGTAGCCCAATCCCTTTTTTAGCAAAGGACAAGCCTGGACAAAGTTTATATAAAGGAAAATGCTCTCGAGGACACATGGGAATTATCGTCAAGCTAGTTTTCATCACTCATATGATTCGCTTTCGGTACTTTGATAATTTGATATGTGGGTGGACCGGTGCTTGGGTACTGCCCTTACTTGGACAAGCATCCCACTTATGATTAACCCCTCTTGCAAGCATCCGCAACTACAAAAGAAGTATTAAGGTAAACCTAACCATAGCATGAAACATATGGATCCAAATCAGCCCCTTATGAAGCAACGCATGAACTAGGGTTTAAGCTTCTGTCACTCTAGCAACCCATCATCTACTTATTACTTATCAATGCCTTCCCCTAGGCCCAAACAATGGTGAAGTGTCATGTAGTCGACGTTCACATGACACCACTAGAGGAAAGACAACATACATCTCATCAAAATATCGAACGAATACCAAATTCACAAGACTACTTATAGAAAGACTTCTCCCATGTCCTCAGGAACAAACGTAACTACTCACAAATCATATTCATGTTCATAATCAGAGGGGTGTTAATATGCATAAAGGATCTGAACATATGATCTTCCACCAAATAAACCAACTAGCATCAACTACAAGGAGTAATCAACACTACTAGCAACCCACAGGTACCAATCTGAGGTTTTGGGACAAAGATTGGATACAAGAGATGAACTAGGGTTTGAGAGGAGATGGTGTTGGTGAAGATGTTGATGGAGATTGACCCCCTCCCGATGAGAGGATCGATGGTGATGACGACGGTGATGATTTCCCCCTCCCAGAGGGATGCTTCCCCGACAGAACAGCTCCGCTGGAGCGCTAGATTGGTTCCACCACATGGCGGCAGCGCTTCGTCCCGAAAGCTTGCTTTTGATTTTTTCCAGGGCGAAAGACTTCATATAGCCAAAGATGGGCACCGGAGGCCTGCCAGGGGGCCCACGAGACAGCGGGCGTGCCCAGGGGGGTAGGGCGCGCCCCCCACCCTCGTGGATGGTGGGTGGCCCCCCTCTAGTGCTTTCTTCGCCCAATATTTTTATATATTCAAAAACTGACTTCCGTGGAGTTTCCGGACTTTTGGAGTTGTGTAGAATATGTCTCTAATATTTGCTCCTTTTCCAGCCCAGAATTCCAGCTGCCGGCATTCTCCCTCTTCGTGCAAACCTTGTAAAATAAGAGAGAATAGGCATAAGTATTGTGACATAATGTGTAATAACAGCCCATAATGCAATAAATATCGATATAAAAGCATGATGCAAAATGGATTTATCAATTTCCGTCAGCACGACGGTGTGGTGACGGTGAAGTTATCTGTGTAGGACTTCGCCTAAGCACTACGTGAATATGACTGGAGGTGTAAACTGTGGAGGGGGCGCCGCACACTGCAAGGAATCAATGTTGTGTGTTCTAGCGGTGCCCCCCCACATATATATAGGTGGGAGAGGGAGAGGGGCTGCAAGGGGTGCCCCAAGTAGGAGTAATCCTACTTGGGCGCCTCCTCCAAGTCAGCCTCCCCCCTTCCATGTCCATCAGAGGGGGAAGGAAAAAGAGGGGGAGGGGAAGGAAAGGGGAAGGCTGAATCCTCCCCTTTCATTCTCCCTTCCCTTCCTTTCCTTCTACTATACGGCCTATAGGGGGCGCACCAGCCCCTTTTGGGGCTGGTCTATCCCTCTCTTGGCCCATTAGGCCCATATAGCTTGCCGGGGGTTGCCCGGAACAACTTCCGGTGACCCGATACGTACCCGGTACCCCCGAAACACTTCCAGTGTCCGAATACTATCGTCCTTATTTACCTTTCGACCATTTCGAGACTCCTCATCATGTCTGTGATCTCATCCGAACTCCGAACAACATTCGGTCACCAAATCACATAACTCATATAATACAAAATCGTCATCGAACGTTAAGCGTGCGGACCCTACGGGTTCGAGAACTATGTAGACATGATTGAGACACCTCTCCAGTCAATAACCAACAGCGAAACCTGGATGCTCATATTGGTTCCCACATATTCTACGAAGATCTTTATCAGTCGTACCGTAATGACAACATACGTTATTCCCTTTGTCATCGGTATGTTACTTGTCCGAGATTCCATCATCGGTATCTTCATACCTAGTTCAATTACATTATCGGCAAGTCTCTTTACTCGTTCCATAATACATCATTCCACAATTAACTCATTTGTCACATTGTTTTCAAGGCTTATTATGATGTGCATTACCGAGAGGGCCCAGAGATACCTCTCCGATACTCGGAGTGACAAATCCTAATCTCGATCTATGCCGACCCAACAAACACCTTCGGAGATACCTGTAGAGCATCTTTATAATCACCCAGTTACGTTGTGACATTTGATAGCATACAAGGTATTCCTCCGGTATCCGGGAGTTGCATAATCTCATAGTCGAAAGAATATGTATATGACATGAAGAAAGCTATAGCAATAAAACTGAACGATCAACATGCTAAGTGATACGTCTCCAACGTATCTATATTTTTTTATTGTTCCATGCTGTTATATTATCAATCTTGGATGTTTTATAATCATTTTATAATCGTTTTATATCATTTTTTGGTACTAACCTATTGACATAGTGCCAAGTGCCAGCTGTTGTCTTTTGCTTGTTTTTTACATCGCACAAAATCGATACCAAACGGAGTCCAAATGCAACAAAACTTTATGAAAAAAATTATAGACCAGAAGACACCTAATGGGCCAAGGCTGCACCTGGGGGGTGCTCCGAGGAGTGCACAACCCACCAGGGCGCGCCAGGAGGCCCAGGCGCGCCCTTGTGGGTTGTGCCCACCTCGGGTGCCCCCTGGACCGCCTCTTTTCTCTGTAAATACCCCAATATTCCAGAAACCCTACGGGAGTCGACGAAAATCAATTCTAGCCGCCGCAGAGTCCAGAACCACCAGATCTAATCTAGACACCATCACGGAGGGGTTCACCACTTCCATTGGTGCCTCTCTGAAGATGCGTGAGTAGTTCTTTGTAGACCTTCGGGTTCGTAGTTAGTAGCTAGATGGCTTCCTATTTCTCGTTTGATTCTCAATACAATGGTCTCTTGGAGATCCATATGATGTCACTCTTTTTGCGGTGTGTTTGTTGGGATCGGATGAACTTTGAGGTTATGACAAGATTTATCTTTTTATATCCATGAAAGTTATTTGAGGTTCTTTGATCTCTTATATGCATGATTGCTTATAGCCTCATATTTTTTCTCCGATATTTGGGTTCTGTTTGGCCAACTTGATCTATTTATCTTGCAATGGGAAGAGGTGCTTTGTAGTGGGCTCGATCTTACGGTGCTTGATCCCAGTGACAGAAGAGGAACCGACACGTATGTATCATTGCTACTAAGGATAAAACGATGGGGTCTATCTCTACATAGATAGATCTTGTCTACATCATATCATCGTTCTTATTGCATTACTCCGTTTCTCCATGAACTTAATACACTAGATGCATGCTGGATAGCGGTCGATGTGTGGAGTAATAGCAGTAGATGCAGGCAGGAGTCGGTCTACTAATCTTGGACATGATGCCTATATAATGATCATTGCCTGGATATCGTCATGATTATTTGAAGTTCTATCAATTTCCCAACAGTAATTTTTTACCCACCTTTTGCTATTTTTCTCGAGAGAAGCCACTAGTGAAATCTACGGCCCCCGGGTCTCTTTCTCATTTTATTTGCCTTTGCGATCTATTTTATTTGCTTTTTATTTTCAGATCTATTAAACCAAAAATATAAAAATACCTTGCTGCAATTTATTTTATTTGGCATTTGATCTATCAATAATTACAACTTTCTCCCGTCCATTTGCCAATTTCTGGCGCCGCTACTCAAAAGGGATTGACAACCCCTTTTACACCTTGGGTTGCGAGTATTTGTTATTTATGTGAAGGTATTGTTTACATTGTGTTGCTTGGTTCTCCTACTGGTTCGATAACTTTGGTTTCACATCTGAGGGAAATACCTAGCACCACTGTGCTGCATCATCCCTTCCTATTTGGGAAAATACTAACATAGCTTCAAGCGACATCACTAAGCTAACGGATGGGTCTTGTCCATCACATCATTCTCCTAATGATGTGATCCCATTTATCAAATGACAACACATGTCTATGGTTAGGAAACTTAACCATTTTTTATTAACGAGCTAGTCTAGTAGAGGCTTACTAGGGACATGGTGTTTTGTCTATGTATCCACACATGTATTAAATTTCCGGTTAATACAATTCTAGCATGAATAATAAACATTTATCATGATATAAGGAAATATAAATAACAAATTTACTATTGCCTCTAGGGCATATTTCCTTCAGTACGGTGCCAGCAGGGTGGGCCCAACTTAGCAGTAGCACTTTTTACTAACCGGCGCTACTGGTAAGTCTAGCTTATGTTCACCTGGCCCGCGCGCGCGACCCTCACTCCCCCTCTCCACTCTCCATCTCCATCCCGCCCGTCGCCGCCGCCGGCCCGTTGCCATCACCGCGCATTGCCGCCCGCTGTCGCCGCCGTTGCCCCCGGTATGTCTCCCGTCCTCCATCCTCCATCCCTTCCTCTCCCTCCCTCTGTTCCTCCCTCCTCCATCCCTCCCTGCGACCCTGTCCCTCCTCCCTCTTTCCCTCCCTCCCGCGTAGATAGATGGAGAGGATAGATAGATGGATGAATATATAGATGCTTTTATATAATATATTTGCCATGTATGTGAAAATAACACAAAAAATGATCCGAATATTGCCATGGAAAATGCAAATTCAGAAATGTCGTGGTATTTTTTTATTAGAAAATACCAAAAAATTGTAATAAAATTGCCATCTATGTTAAACTAATAAATGATCAGAATTTCCATGGCGAATGCAAATTCATAATTGCCGTGGAAATTTTATCAAATTTGCCATGCTTATATAGTTATATATAAAAAAATTGCCTTGTATGTGAACCAATAAAAGGATGATAAAAAAATTGCCATGACAAATGCATGTTCAAATTTTCCATGATATTTTGCCAAAAGTTGCCATCTTTTGTGTAATAAAATTGTTGTGTATGTTAAACATCACAAAAAAATGATCAAAATAGACAAGGAAAATGCATATTCGTATTTCCCGTGGAAAATTTATCTAATTTGCCATGCTTATACAAAACAAATGAATGTGAAAAGAATACAAAAAATGATCAAAAATTGCCATGGCCAAATGCATGTTCAAATTTGCCATGGGATTTTACCATAAGTTGATATCTCTTGCGCAACAAAATTATTGTGTATGTGAACAACACAAAAAAATGATCAAAATTGCCAAGGCAAATTTATATTCAAATTTTCCGCCATCCTTATACAAAAAAAATCACATGAATGTGAAAGATACAAAAAATGATCAAAAATTGCCATGGTATTTTACAAAAAGTTGCCATGGTATTTTACAAAAAGTTGCCATCTTTTGCATAATGAAATTGTCGTGTATATGAAACAACACAAAATAATGATCAAAATTGCCAAGGAAAATTCATATTCAAATTTTCCGGTGGATTTTTTTATCAATTTTTCCATGCTTATATTTTTTTTGCCATGAATGTGAAATAATGCAAAAAATGATTAAAAAATATTTCCATGGCAAATTCATGTTCAATTTTGCCATGGGATTTTACCATAAGTTGCCATCTTTTGCGTAATAAAATTACCATGTATGTGAAACAAAACAAAAAAATAATCAAAATTTCCATGGAAAATGCACATTCAAATTTTCCGTGCATTTTGTTTATCAATTTTTGCGTGCTTATATAAAAAAATTATCATTAATGTGAAATAATACAAAAAATGATCAAAAATTGCCATGACAAATGCTTGTTCAATTTTTCCATGGCATTTTACCATAATTGTCATCTTTTGTGTAATAAAATTTCCGTGTATATGAAACAACACAAACAATGATCAAAATTGCCATGGCAAAAATGCATATTCAAAAATTGCCAGGGTTGTTTTATCAAAATTGCCATGTATGTGAAAAAAATGTAATGGATTTACCATGTGACCATTAATAAATTGTCAAAAGTTGCCATGGCAACACATCTTAAGTTGTAAAATATGTCTAGCATTGCGAATTTGCCATGGTCAAACAAATCATGTTTTAAATGGCGTGTAGGAAAAACATCTATACTTGTAAAAGTTGTCGTGGACAAAATCATTTGTTAAATGGCATGTGAAAAAACACTCAAAACTTGACATGGCAAGCACATCTTAATTTGCCATGGCAGAAACATGTTAAGTTGCCATGACAAAGTAGTTTCCACGGCAAAAACATGTTGTAGTGTAAACACATGTTTAGTTTGTCATGGGAGCACAACTAAAAGTTGTCATGGCAAACGTATCTAAGTATGCATGTCAAACATGAATTAATACTAAAAATGACGATAACATGCATATTGGATGAACTAAAATTTATGTGCACACAAGTTGCCATGATTGTTGAAAAAGAAAAATTGTTGCCTATGCACATACAAAGTTTCCATGTCCATTATATTTATCATGAAACCACAGAAGATCTAATACCTACAATTGTCACTGTGAAGAGTTGTTGAAGTTGCTATTAAGCTTGCCATGGCAGAACTAACAGGGGGCAAAATTGTTCTAAGCATTTGACATGCAAAGCAATCCACACCATGCAGTCGCCGGCGGCGACTGAGGAGCCTACAACAACTCGTTCATCACCTCCATGTCTTCCTAAAGAGTGTCTCGAGCGCGGAGGTCGCCGGGCTCACAGGGGTTGGTCGGTTGATCGGTCGCCGCCATGCCTGACGAACCAGCCGTTGGCCACCATGGTCGCCAACCCGTCGACATCCACGACGTGCGCGGTGTGGTGCTTGCCCTCAAGGTCGATCAGCTCCATCCCACATCGGTGTCCACCGCAGAGGCCGAGCCATGCCACGGAACCCCAGCTGCGCGCGGCCCCTATGTTCACAGGGTAGCACGAATGGGCGCGGCGGAGCTCAAAGCCCAGCAGCAGTCGCGCCTTCCCTCTCCATCGACCGGATTCAACTATTGTTCACCACTATCGCAGACCTCGCCCCGCATCACCAGCCATCTAACTCCATCTCGCGCCCCCACTACGCATCTAGCGGATGCCTAGCCAGCAGTCGCTGGGATCCGCAGGCGTCGTCGGATTAGAAGCAGTCGAGGGAGGACAAGGGAAGATTCGGCCAGATCCAACAGTTGTTCAATGCCGTTGTGCCCCCCCTCCCCGCCACCGCTCGCCTCTCCAGCCATCTACTTCATCCCGTGACCTCCCACCGTGCATCTAGCGCGGACCTCGCCGGCACTCACCGGGATCCTCGGCCTCGCCGAATTAGAGGCAGTCGACGAGGATAGGGAAAGAGACGTGGGGATGAGTGGAAAAGAGAAAGTGAGATAGAGGAGTGGGCGCCGTTCCGAACGACTTCATTGGCTGACGTGGCGACTTTGTGTGCTTCAACATTCGTGTGAAAATCCAACGAGAAAGGAGGCATTCGACCGAATGTCTTCGGACCACGTGTGACACTTATTATTTAGATAATTTAATTTGAATGAAAGTATGTAATTTTTTTAGCTAGCAAAAGACTAACTAAAGTCTAAATTTCATCTAGTTTGCATGTAATATCAGTAAGAAAGAATCAAACGATTGCACCCGGCCAGATTATTGCTGCATGCATGATCGTGATTTCCTAGTAGCTACCCAGAGAGGGGTGATAATACAGATCATACGAGCAAGCAAACACCTTCCGAGTCAGGAACGATGGCCATCGTGAGCAATTGATCGCAGGCTATCTCGCAAGGCTGCAGGCTGAGGGCGAACCCTATATGACGCTCGCGTGCATCCAACTCCCGCGGCTTCCCTAATGACGCAAGATGGGCGGGCCCACTTCGACAGTTAAGCAGTTGCGAGGCGAACTGGTTTTGGGAACCTCCTATAAGGTACCCTCAAGGCCTCAACCAATTTTTGTTTTTGGTTTTCTGGTTTTAACCTTCTTTTTATTTTTTGTTTTCGTTTCTTTTTATTTTTCTTTTCCTTTTATTTTATCATTTTAGATTTTATATTAATCTTTATTTTCAAATGTTCGAAATTCCTACAAAATCATGATTTCAAAAAATATCCATTTAAAAACATTATTTGCATTTTTTAATGTTCAAGTTTTAAAATTGTGCACAACTTAAAATTTGTGTTTACAATTGGAATTTTTTCGTAATTTCAAAAAAGTATTAACATTTTTAATTTGTTCATATTTTGTAAAATTGTTCATGTTTCCAATTTCTGTTCAGTTTTAAAAAGAAAAAACACAATTAAAAATAATTTTTGGAATTCGAATTTTGTTCAGAAATGGCAAAAAAATCATTTTAAAATGAAAAACTGTTCATGTTTTCAAAAATGTGCTTGTTTTTTTAAATCACTATTAAAAAATTGTCCAGAATTCAAAATTCATTTACAATTTCGAAAAATTCACACAATTTTTTAAAAAATGTTCATTAAAAAAGTGTCCATGTTTCCAAAAATGATTCATGTTTTTCAATTTTTGTTCACTTCTTCAAAAATCGTTGATGTTTAAAAAAATTATTCCAATTTCTGAATTTATTCACTATTTCAAATATTATTAGCATTTAAAAAAATTGTTTCACAAATTTTCCAACAAATTTGTTTTATAAAATTACATAATGAGCCGTTGGCCAAGCTTGCTAGGTGATGAGCAACAGTATTTGCCTCCCTAGGAGAGTGGATAAAAGAGGTACAGGAAAATCCACAAGCCAGATGTTGAAATGATCAAATATTGTAGTGGCTGGCCCCGCAAATCAATCTCCCTCGTTCATCGTGCTAAAAAACTAGAGATTATCAAGATGAAAATGTTAAGAAACATCCTCCTTGTTGATTTGCGAAACATCCTTCCTGTTGCAAGAAACATTTCTGCAACATCTGTAATGTTACAAAATTTTCTTCTGTAACACCTATATAAAGGTGAACACAAAAAAACTGCAACATGGACTCTGCTGCACATCAAGCACAACATCATCCTTGTTGCAAAGTCGACAGTTGAATCTGACGGTCATCCCGTCTTGAATTCAATGGCTAGTGAGGTGGCGTTGTCCTTTATTTATTCTCTAGTTTGATATATCCTCTGAAATAACATTCAGAATGCAATCTGGTGGAACCCCAAACCACAACTTATAAAGTTCTTCGCATACTCCTACTTTAGCTAATTTATGCGCGACAACATTCCGGACTAACTCAAGACACCTTGAAATCCATGAAACTTTCCGAGCATCAATTTGATCTCGTCCACCCATGGCCCAGCTGCGGATAGGTTATTCGCTGGCTCATGTGCACCACGACCTGGTTGCCGAGCTCGACGTGAATCTTCCGCGTATTAACCTCAAGCGGTGCAAGCTAGGGATTAGCCCTCCGATTCCTCGTCCTGGGTAGTTCCATCTCCAAGTGAATTGCAAGAAACCACCACATTTGGGGCTTATCTTGCAGAAAACAACGTGGTCGCTAATCATTTGCAAAAGCCATCCGCGGATTCAGTAACAGTTTTGCAGATTGCACTGAACAGGTCATTTGGCTCGGTTGAGGGCGTTTCCGACATGTGGGGCCCAATATGCGTGACATGGCGTAACGGACGCACTGACGGTGCCATTTGAGCGTACATCTTGTCGAACCGGACCGACCGACCGACGGCGCCCAACCAGACCAGATCTGCTCCGTCCTCTCCCTCCAGCTCCAATCCATGGCGACGACGAAACCTAGTGGCGTGGACGGCGACGGGGGAGTTGCTACCGATGGGGATGCTCCGGGCGGCGGTGCTGGAGATCCACCGGAGTTCTGCGGGAGCTCCAATCCGTCGATCGCGCTGCCTCTTCCCCAACCGCCGTCGCCGCTGAAGTCGTTGGAATACGCGGCGGCTACTACGTTCGCCCAGGCGGTGAAGGCCAATCCGACGGGCAGCCACCATTTTGCCTCCTCATTCGGCGGTGTGGAGTAAGTCATCCTCCTCCTCCTTTGTCATTTCCCTGATTGGTATTCTAGGGTTAGGGTTGTAGTGTTAGGGTTCTATGGTTGGTGTTCTTGGGTAGTTGTAGTATGGCTAAGGTTGTAGTGTTAGGGTTCTAGCATTAGGGTTAGTGTTAGCTGTTAACTGAATTTTCAGTAAACTGTTAACTGTGTACTGAATTTATTGAAGACTGTATATTGTTAACTGAATTTTATGAAGACTGTTAAGTGGATTTTAACACTGTTAACTGAATTTCTGTTGCCAACAATTTTAACTTTGTTAACTGAATATTGTGAACACTGTTAACTGTTAACTGAATTTATTGATAACTGTATGCTGTTAACTGAATTTTGTTTACACTGTTAACTGGATTTTAACACTCTAAACTGAATTTTTGTTGCCACCAATGGACCTCTTAACAATAATTGTGAACACTGTTAAATGCATTTTATCTGAATTTGTAGCTTGGATGATGAAGAATGGGAAGTGAGGTTCCATTTCCTAGACAGAGATAACTTGGAAAGAACAATCTGTTTATCAGACATAACCTTCTGGAATCTCATTGCCCTAATAGAGGTAGAAGGCTATAGTTCAAGGGATTTTATGTATTATGTTAGAGATCCAGGAGCTGGGGTGTCAGGAATGGAAGAATTAACTGATGATGACAAGGTGGAAGAAATGTTGGATCACATAGCTAGTAAAGGAAAGAATGTTGTTAACATTACAGTTATGAGAAGTGATGCACCTAGACCAGTTGATTTGAACATTGGTCATGCTTATGAAGAGCAGGTTCCTTTGTCAGAAATAGGTGTACCAGTTGTCTATGAGGTAGACAATTCAGGAGTTCTTTTCCCCAGTCTAGTGAAACCCCAACCACAGCCAGTCCAAGTAATGAACACACAGGAGAGCTCTTGTTTGTTGAAGCAAAAGAGCCCAAGTGAACCTGAGTTTTCTTTGGACAATGGTAATGAGAGGCATGAGTATTTCATGGAGACAGACCAAGAGCAAGAGCACATTGAGCAGATGGAGCAGAAAAGAAATGAAGAAATTCAGAGGTACAGGAGTAATATGATACAAAGAGAGAAGTACAAGGCAGCAAAAAGAAAACTCCCACAGCTGCTTACTGAGGAGTTCACTGATAGTGAAAGTGAGGATGAAGATCTTGAAGATGAGAACATATTGGCTAGGTTGGAGGCAATGAAGAGGCATAGGGATGATCCACTACATCACTTTGAAGGAGACACTGATGTAGAAGAGCTATATGGGCCAGATGAGGAGGAGGAGAATGAAGGAAGCGATGAAGAGGAAGGACAAGAGGAGCCACTAGATGAGGGCTTGAGAGGAGGAAGCAGTGTAGGAGGAAGCAGTGTAGGAGGAAGCAGCAGCACAGGGGGAAGTAAGAGGAGGGGGAAGGGGCCAACAACAAGATCCCATGCAAGTTTGGATCAAATCATAGAGCAAGACTAGGCACCTTCATCTGATGAGGAGAGCAACCCAGGTGACTTAAGTCAGGAAGAGAATGATTGTGCTCAGCTTCCACCATTTAAGCTACCAAATGGTAGGAAGAGCATGGCCAAAAAGAATAAAGTTAGGGTTTGGTATGATGAGGAGAGGGAAAACCCACAAGAACAATTTGTCAAGCAACTTTGTTTCCTAGATGTCGAGCAGTTCAGGAGGGCACTCCTTACATTTCACATCTCACAAAACAGGAACTACTCATTTCATAGGAATTGCTCAGATAGAGTTATTGTAGTTTGCAGTACAGATGACTGTCCTTTTTTCATTGCTGCTTCCAAAATTGCACATGAGAAGACATTTTGCATGAAGAAAATGAACACATAGCACAATTGTCCTGCTGTTGGAGAGAGCACCAAAGTCACTGCAAGATGGTTGGCACATGAGTGTGAGCAACAGTTAAGGTCTGACATAAACACACCAGTCCAGGCAATAATTGACAATTTGAAGAAAAAACATGGAATTGAAGTGTCCATTCACATGGCCTACAGGGCAAAGAAAGCAGCTAAGGAAGTTGTCCAAGGAGATCAGAGGGCACAATACACTAGGATAAGGGATTACCTCCAAGCTGTGTTGGATACCAATCCTGGAAGTAGATGCATTGTGACAACAAAGCATTTAAAGCTTCATCCTAGCAAAAACCCTAGATTTCATGGCTTGTTCATGTGCCTCAATGCTTGCAAAGAGGGCTTCCTAAATGGTTGCAGACCCTTCATAGGTACTTGCATAATTATTTTCTCAACATATTTGCCATTGCTTTTGTTTATGTTTGGTGCTAATGTGTTATGTTTGGTTGTAGGTGTTGATGGTTTCTTTGTTAAGTTGACAACAGGGCAACAAATATTGGCTGCAACTGGAAGAGATGGTAATAACAACATCTTTCACATTGCATTTGCTATTGTTGACAAGGAGGACACTGCCAGCTGGTCCTGGTTTCTAACCCAGCTCAAGTATGCTCTTGGTGGTGAGTCAGGAAAGTATGGCAAGTACACTATCATATCTGATAGACAAAAGGTACCTCATACATCATAATTCTTATTTTTACTGAAGTGATGTAATGTTGAAACATGTTTAATTCAGCCTTTTTGGCTAGTTTGTGATGAAGAGTATTAAGAATTTCATGTTGAAACCAGTTAGTTCAAGTCCAAGTGGTGGACTATGTAAAGTACCTAATGGTTGTGATGCACTATGATACTCTGGTTATGATGATGTGATGATAAACTTATTAGTTATGATGTTTTGCAACAAGTTTTCATTCTGTTGTTGTGATGATGAGCATAGTTTCATTGTTGATATGATGATGATCTTAGTTTTCATGTTGTTGATATGATGTGTTATGATGTGTTGCAACAAGTTGGGTGCCTCGGCGTCGGCGTCGACAAAACCCAAAATGTCTCCACTTGGGCATTTAGGGTGCCTCGGCATCGACAAAACCCAAAATGTCTCCACTTGGGCATTTAGGGTGCCTCGGAGTCGAAAAAACCTAAAATGTCTCCACTTGGGCATTTAGGGTGCCTCGGCGTCGACAAAACCCAAAATGTCTCCACTTGGGCATTTAGGGTGCCTCGGCGTCGACAAAACCCAAAATGTCGCCACTTGGGCATTTAGGGTTCCTCGGAGTCGAAAAAACCCTAAGAAGTTACTGACATATTAATTTTGTAAATCCAAAAAAATTGCACAAAAATAAAAACCCTAAGAAGTTACTGACATATTAATTTTGTAAATCCAAAAAAATTGCACAAAAATAGTTTGGCCTAGGGATCGAACCTAGGACCAGTGGGTAGTAACCAAGGGTTCAATACCAATAGGATAGTGCTAGTGATGTTGTTTTAATAGCATCCGCAATTTTACTTATATTTAGTTAGGCACGCACTATGTTGAGAGTGCGTTGAGGCCGCCAGCGTGGTGAACGTCCGTTTAGTATAACTAGTCGTTTCGGTTTCTGCCTTTAATACGTGTCCACCTACCGCTCTCTTCGATCACTCGCCCACTCGCCGCCCGCACCGCCCACTCCTCTTCCCCCTCTCTCCCGTCGAAACCACCGCCGAGAGCCACCCCCACCGCCGTCGCCATGGACTGGCAGCTGGCCATCGAAGAGCTTGCCGGCAACAACCGCAAGCTGCGCGCGCAGTATAGGGAGATCGCGTGCTGGTTCCCCAGCGCGGCGATGCTGAGGAACCATGCCCGTGGCCTGGTGAAGGTGATGACACCTGCCGAAAGGCAGCGTGCATTCCCTGCCGGCTGCACCGTCCTGCCGGCGACCATTCTCCTGTGGGCGATGCGCGAGGTGCAGCGCTCCCCCGACCCCAGGCAGCGCGCCCGTTGGTGGATGTACCGCTCATCCACCACGCCACCGACCGCCGCGGATGACATCACCGACGCCGTCCTCGCTCTCCCAGCCCCCATCAACAATGCCTACTAGGAAAGGCGCAATCCATGGGTGCTCAGGCCAGACGATGACTCTGACACCGAGTCCGAGTCCTCTGACGACTACGGCTCTGACGAATCTAACGGCTACTCCTCTGACGACGAGGTGGACGAGGTCGTCGTACTCTCCTCCGACTCCTTCGACGACGAGCCTGATGTGCAGCTCCTGGCGCCCGTCCTCCACGCCGTCGAGGGGCAGAAGAATAGCCCAATTGATGTGGATAAGCTGTCGGAGGTCGCCGACAACCCAGAGCTCGTCGTCGTGAAGCAAGAAGAGGAGGGCGGCGGTGAAGATGTGGTGGAGCCAGCGCCGGCCAAGAAGAAGAGGGCGGCGGTGAACAACAATGACGTGCGGCACTCCCTACACCTGAAGATGCTGAAGAAGGAGGAGTGACATGCTGTCTTCAGTTTCGTCAGAAGAAGAAAAAGTTTAGTTTCGTCAGTATGTTAGTTTGCCAGTTCTATCTATGTCAGTTCTATCTATGCAACTACTATCTAATTAGTATGCCACTATCTATGTAAGACTATCTATGCAGCTACTATCTATGTTAGTATGCCACTATCTATGTCAGACTATCTATGCAGCTATTATCTATGTTAGTATGCCACTATCTATGTCAGACTATCTATGCACTATGAACTTGCTATCTATGTTCACTATCTACTTGCTATAATCCAAGCTGTTAATTCATCACAAACTGAACTTAATAAAAGCTGATAATTCATCACAAACATAGTATTCTCAGAAGCAACATACAATCCAAGGTTCATTGCTACAGACATAATAGAGTTCACCACAATAAAGCTTAACACATTACAAGCTTTCCTCCATAGCTACTACAAAAGACATCATTGACACACATGGTCAGACAGCAACACAAATTAGTCCTCATCACAAATAGCCTTAATCTGGTGAAGCTTCCTCTTGTTGCTATCACCTGCTGTCTTGAGCTCAACAATGCAGGAAGCAAGAGTACTCTTCTCCATGGTCAACTTCTCCTTCACTTTCATCAGCTCAGCAATGCAACAATCTAGCTTATCCTTCTTTTTCTTCAGGTCATCCTTCTCTTTCTTCAGGTCAGCATAGCAAATCTCCAAAGTCCTCTTATCAGAGCTCAACTTTTCCTTCTCCTTAAGATGGTTGAACTTCAAATTCCTAATGACAGTGGCTTGAGCTACATGAATTTGCTTTAACTGGTCAACAACAGCCTTTAATTTTTTTATCTCAGCATCCTTTGTCATGCTGCTTTCCACACTAACTGAAATGTTGTCAGCATCATTCTTCTGGTTTACCTCAGGCTGGCTATCCTTATAATCCAAGAGGTTGTTCACATCTTCAACAAGCTTCTCATATGTCTCCTGCAACTCTTTTTTCTGCTGTGTGAGATTGTGTACAGTGCTTGCATGCTCCAGGCATGCCATCCTGTTTTCATGCTGGCTATGCTCATACATAAGCCAGAGCTTATGAATAGCATTCTGCAGATGCTCTGGCCAATTCTCATCTACCCACTGCACTAATCCACAATTTGCAACACCCTACAATAGAAAAAATCAGTTCAAAAATACAGACATTACTTACAGATTCAGTTAAATAGCTGATTCTGTTAATGTACCAGAATCACATTCATTTAATGATGAATTATTATGAAAACTACAACTAAGAACACTACCTATGAATCCTAGAAGTAAATTCAGTAACTATAAACCCTAGAACATGAGCAGTAACTATGAACCCTAGAACATGAGCAGTAACTATGAACCTAGAACAGGAACAGTTACTACAAACCCTAGAACAAGAATTGGAATGCTGCAAACACAACTTAAAACTTACTTGAGTGGCACAAGCAATGAACCTCCTACCAGTGCTTATCCCCTCAAATGCAACATACTTCCTCCCTGGATTCCCATGCTCACAAATCACATTCAAGTCGTCAGCAAGACCCTCGAACAACGGCTCATCAATTGTAGCTGGGATCTGAGAAATCCAACAAAAACGTGTTCAAATCGAGCAAATGTTCAACCCTACAAACCCTAGAACAGAAATGAGGAATAGAATGTTCTGACCTTGACAGGGGAGTCATCGGAGGAGATGTACTGCGCGGCGGAGCTGTCTGTGCTCTCACTGTCGGTCCAGGACACCATGGCGGACGGTGGCCGGCGGTGACCGGAGAGGAGAGGAGCAAATGGGAGGGGAGCGAGCGAGTGTGGGAGCAGAGAGAGCGAGCGTGAGAGCAGAGAAATCGAGCGAGATGTGGTCGGGCGCGGGCGGTCTGTCTCTGGCGACTCTGTCTTAAGCAAACGGTGCCGTCAGCGCGTCCGTTACGCCATGTCACGCATATTGGGCCCCACATGTCGGAAATGCCCTCAACCGAGCCAAATGACATGTTCAGTGCAATCTGCAAAACTATTACTGAATCCGCGGTGGCTTTTGCAAATGATTAGCGACCATGTTGTTTTCTGCAAGATAAGCCCCAAATGTGGTGGTTTCTTGCAATTCACTCTTCCATCTCCCATCCAAGTGTTTGCAGCCCTGAACTCTATCCTGGTCACCGTGCCCGACAGTTATTCCTGGTACGCTCGTGCGCCGGAACAAGGTGACAACGAGAAGAGGTAGCCTAGATGCTGATATGTTGGTCCGACCACTGAATCCGAGCCTGATAGCACGGAATAGTGGTGGTTCTTTGCGATCCTAACAGTACCGGCTTGTGAGATGGATCTAGCGACCCTGAAGGACTGCACAACACAAGGATCGAGTTCGGCCCGTAACCATGTTCCTCATGCCTCTCATCCCTACTAATTTATTGTAGGCACTATGTATCGACAACATCGTGATGTAAGGCTAATCTCACTCTAGGTCCTCGACCAGCCCCCTGTATGATCAGTTTGTGTATCTTCACATCTTCCCTTTTTATATATAGGAGGACTAAATGAGGAGCAGGTTAAGTTTGATGTGCACACCAACCCACGGGACTACGGGAGTACACGCGTATCGTCCCGCTTCTTCTTATTTCGTATCAAAAAAATCTATTCGCTAGGGTGAAGTCACTATACATCCAACCCAAATCTTTACTATCAAAAAAGAGCTAGCGATGTGTCGCCCTCCTGTGACCGCCAGGCCTCCCCTCCCCCCTCCTACCCCGTTTCATCGCCGCCGGAGGGGCCACCGGCAAAGCCGCGTGTGCTCCAGGGAAGGTGGCGGCCGGGCATCCTCGTTGGCTGGCTGGTATCTTGCGTAGATCTCGCAACGGCCGGTGGTGCGTGGCGGTCCAGTGGTTCTGCTACTCGTGGGGTGGCCTCCCCTGAGCGGGGCTCGATGGTGGCCGCTCGGCGGCATGGGGGGTGCCGGATCTAGGCCTCAGAGTAGCTCTTATGCCTTTTTCTTTCCTTTTGGTGTGCATTGTCCATCTCATCTTGTTTCCCATTGTAACTTCCTGGCTCTGCAAGTCTTCTTCAGATCTTCTTAATGAATGAAATGAGCGCTCGCTACTCTTCATAAACACAAAGAGCTAGCGATATCAATGTTACTATTTCGCCGGTGAGGGCTCTAGAGGACGTAGCCAGAGGCGGCGATGCCGCGACATTGCAGATGGTTAGGAGGATGACTGTCGGTGTCAAAATCGGCGGATCTCGGGTAGGGGGTCCCGAACTGTGCCTCTAGGCCGGATGGTAATAGGAGGCAGGGGACACAATGTTTTACCCAGGTTCGGGCCCTCTTGATGGAGGTAAAACCCTACGTCCTGCTTGATTAATATTGATGATATGGGTAGTACAAGAGTAGATCTACCACGAGATCAGAGAGGCTAAACCCTAGAAGCTAGCCTATGGTATGATTGTATGTTCGTCCTATGGACTAAAACCCTCCGGTTTATATAGACACCGAAGAGGGCTAGGGTTACACAGAGTCAGTTACAAAGGGAGGAGATCTACATATCCGTATTGCCAAGCTTGCCTTCCATGCCAAGGAAAGTCCCATCCAGACATAGGACGAAGTCTTCAATCTTGTATCTTCATAGTCCGAGAGTCCGGCCAAAGGTTATAGTCCGGCTATCCGAACACCCCCTAATCCAGAACTCCCTCAGTAGCCCCTGAACCAGGCTTCAATGACGACGAGTCCGGCGCGCAGATTGTCTTTGGCATTGCAAGGCGGGTTCCTCCTCCGGATACTTCATAGAAGATTTTGAACACAAGGATAGTGTCCGGCTCTGCAAAATAAGTTCCAGATACTGTCGTAGAGAGAATAATATTTACAAAAATCTAATCTGCTGACGTATTCCGTAGCGTGTCATCACGCCACAGCCAAGCCTTTATTTGAACCGTTTTTTACTGTCCCACCTTAGCGCGTTTTGCGAGGCGGTTTCTTGGCACGTCTTGTCAAAGCAGAGATCGTGTTCCCCCAATTACGGGATTCTCATTAATACGGGCGTGGGTAACCCAACCGTGTCTAGGACTCCTATATTATAGGCAAGTCCAAACGGCCACGGTGAGGACGCTTGATATTCACCCTCTTTATAAAGGGACAAGGTTTTCGCTTTTTCCCTCTTGTGCTCAATCGAATCCCTCCCCCGCCTTGAGTTCTAACACCCAAAGCCCAGGTCAGGTGCTCCGGATCTTCAATCATGTCCGGATCCAACCTTCAAGGCCGATGGATGCCCTCCTCCATCACGGAAGAGGATATCAAGAAGTTGAGGGAGGCCAGATACCTGACCGCCGAGGTTTCGCATCGACTGCCTGCTCGAGGGCAGGTCGTCCCCACTCCCGAACCCAACAAGAACGTCGTGTTCGTCTCCCACTTCCTTCGAGGCCTAGGCCTTACTCTGGATCCCCTCGTCAGGGGTTTGATGTTCTATTACGGGCTAGATTTCCACGATCTAGCTCCAGACTCCTTTCTCCACATCTCAACATTTATTATCGTGTGTGAAGCCCTCCTCCGCATTACCCCTCACTTCGGCCTGTGGCTCAAGACCTTTGAAGTGAAGCCGACGATGATCGAGGGGCAACATGCAGCGTGCGGAGGCGCGTCAATAAGAAAGATGGCAGGAGCTGCGTGGCCAAAAGGTTCCTTTCCAGAGGTGTCCGGATTATGGCAACGGGAGTGGTTTTACATCACGGCTCCCAGAAGTGCCAAGTGAGCGGCTGCCCCCACTTTTTGCTCGGGCCCCCCACCACAACTGATGTCATGGATTAGCAGAGGACTGAGCTGGGGTCCAGCCAAGGACGTGCCTATACTGCAAAGCCGCATTCAAGATCTCTTCGAGGGAGATTTTAATTTGGTTGTGGTAGTGCAAGTTATGCTGGTTCGTCGAGTCCAGCCCTGCAAACGCCGGCCCCTTCGCTTATGGGAGTTCAACCCAGAAGGACCGCGTGCTATTCAAAGTTTCCCCGGCCTGACGCACGAGGAAATGTACAAGTCATTCTTCGGACCTCAAATAGAGTGTCCGGATACTACCGAGGACGTGGGCCTGAGCAGTAACCGCGCCGCCGAACAAGTAAGTAATCCTCTAGCCGAACACACCGTCTTTTATTCATCATGACGTCATCTCTGAGAAATCGCTCTTTGACCAGGACTGGCTAACAAAAGCGAAGATGATTCGGTGTTCGGCCCCCCTCCATGAGGGTTTGGAAAATCCGGTGCTGGAAAAGATGCTCGAGCTCGCACCTTGCCCGGAGCCCTCGAAGGAAGATACAGGGGGAATAATATGGGCGAAAGCGGGCCCCCATCGCTGCCAGTTCCAACCGAGGGAATGAGCGCCTCCATAAAGGAGGATAACCGGGGGAGGAAGAGGACTGCTTCTGAGGATCTAGAAGCCGAGGCCTCCAAACGAGAGAAGAAGTCTCCAACAGAGGGTCCTGCCTCGAGGGGTGCTCTTGCCACACAAAGTCCGCGGGAGGATCAGCCCTCCAACGAGTCGTAAGTGATTCAAAAAAATACTTTCATAGTGAAGGTATACTACCTTTCCTCTGAGGAGAATAACCGCCGCATATATCATGCAGTTTGGGTCTTAGCCCTTCTCAGCTGAGCTCGTCTTCGGGGGATCTTCTTCCGGAGATGATGGAGAGCGAAATGCCTCCCCGGACTCCTCCGCTCAAGAAGCGGACGACCCCGAAGTGTCGTCACGGAGGGCCTCTCCGGATCCGGTGAGGCCAGAAGATAATCCCATAGTCACCCGAAGTCCCCGACGTCCGGCTCTCGAAGAGAGCAAACAAAAGAGTCCGGCACCGTCTGGTATGCGGTCGGACGTTCTGAGGGAGCTGTTGGAGCGAGCGGCCATCTCAGAAGAACACCGCACGCTAATGGGTACGGTGATGGAAAGAATTTCGTCCACCGAAAGCGGATTACATGAAGCCTTTATGAGTCTACTGACAGGCTTTGAGGTACGTGAAATGATATTTGATAGTACCGCACATGTTAGGTGTGCCCTGTGTAGATAGTAGCCCCTGAGACTCTGGTTGTCGTCGAGAACGGCGGCGAACAGAGGATCATAGTCCCAGCAATAACCAGACTGCCTTTATGTGCAGGTGGTGGAAGCTCCGGTGGCTAGCCGGACTAGTGAGTTTGCCGAATTAAAGCGGCAACTGGATGCGGCAGACGCCGACATTGAGCTTGTTAACAAGCGGCTTGACGAATCACAGGGTAAGTAATGTTTTCTGGTGAATGTCACATAATAAGAGCAGCATGATGCCAGTATCTTTAATATGTTGTGACTGCAGACGGAGCTGCCACCGTGGAGACCCTTCGGGCGGAACTCGCCCGAGCCAAGGAACAAGCGAGGGTTAGTAATGCGGCTGCTTTGAAGGCGGCCGAAGAGTTAAGAGCCGAGAAGGCCGCCCATTGCGAAAGCAAAGAAAAGATGGCCAAGATGGTCGTAGAATTAAAAGGCACTGCCGACCATTTCCAGTTCCTTGAAGAAGAGAACCGAGTGAAGGCAGCGGACCTTGAGAAGGCCACGATGGCGACCAAAGACACTCGCTCTGCTATGAGGGCGAAGAAGGAGGAGCTGCGGGAAGCCAGGGATATTGCGGCTGGGAAGCCCTTTCTGCTGCAGAGGAAGTTCGGAGATCCGCGGTATGCCCCTCTGGATCGGCTGTGGAGTTCGGCAGACGCATATATGGACTTGGCGGCAAGCGCTGTCGATGCGGTCGAATACTTCTGAGATCAGTCAGATCGTGAAGTAGACAAGCTATTCTGGTCGCAATTTAACGTTCCAGAGCGTCCGCTTCCCTTGACTGATCAGCTAGCCAAATGGGCCGAACTTAATAGGTTGTCCAGACTCGCCATGAGGTCCGTTGTAGATCATTTGTGGCCGGAGAAGCCAAAGCCGAACAACTATTTCAGCTTAGTGCAGCAGTTCCTTGGTGCGGTGTCGCGCATCAACGCGATGAAGAGGTCGGCGTGCATAGAAGGCTCGCGGATGGCCTTTGCCCGTGTCAAGGCATACTAGGCGGAGATGGATGCTACCACTATTGTGGCGCAAGGTTCGGCCATAGGCCGAGTAGCTGCCGAGCACTATTTTGAAGAGGTTCTTGAGGGTGCTCGTTTGATAGAGTCCTAGTGCTCGAAGAATATTATGTTTGAGTGACATGTATTGCCATTGTAAACACAATGTTTTTATGAAATATAGTAAGGTTGTATTTATACTTTTGCTGGAAAGTAATATGATGTCTCCTGTGCGGCCGTTTATGTATATATGTATATAACCTGAAAGATTGCAGTCGTCGGCTTCAACCCTCACGCATATAATGCGGAGGTGCCCGCAAAAAACGCGTGTTCACACTTAACCCAACGTCTTGGTCCTATTAAGGAGGTGATAGCGCAGCGAACGAGGCAACCGGACTATAAGCTTTAACACTTTCACTTAGCCATAGGAGTTTGACAGTGGGGCTACTAGATAGCCCCTGGTGGCTCCGCACTCTCCCAATCTCGAGGTGCGTACATGCCTGGTCGAAAAACGGCCCTTCGTTAAGGCAGAGGAATTCTAACATTCCAATAGGTCATCGAGTGGTTGACCAGTCTCACGCTATATCATGACAGTCAGTTTTCGGCTTTCTCTACTGAGGTGCTCGTCCGGATGAACCAGGGCACAATCGCAGTAGTTCTCCTGGTGCTGCCTTAGCCGATAAAGCGGAACGTAAGGCACCAAAACACAGGAGCCGGGCAAACCCAACATTTGACCAAAGACAATGATTCGGAGCTGATGCATATAAGGCCAAACTCGCGACGCCGAACACTCCCTAAGGTATTCGGTCTTTATGGTATAAACCGGGCCTAAATAGTGCCCTTTGTAAGAAGCCCCTTGTGTCCAGGTACGTGCATTATTCTGACGTGGCCACATGCCAAGACGTCAGCATCCTTCTCAATTGTGCTGAGAATTCGAGGGATGTGTATCAACAAGAGACAGTAAAAAAGGTTTACGCAGGGTCTTAATCTAAAAAGAATCCTTGGAGCGGGTCCCTGCTGCACGTCTGCGCCTGTGTCTCCGTTGTGCCGTATCCTGGACGGGTGTAGCACGATGGTCATCTGTAAAAGAGAGGAACTTAGGTGAAAAAGTTGTCGTGCAAAAAGGTGGTTTTTTAAAGAAACCATGTATAATTAAAAATGAGTAAAAAATTGCCACTTGTATGCGCGCGTTGAGCCCCTTATATTTGTAATAGGGGTGTGGCCCTCAATCCGGTATGAATTACATATAGCTGCGCCGGACTCGTCTAACCGTGTCCGTGGTCTTGACGACCTATCGAATGCTTTAGTTGGTGAGGCCGTTTTTAGTGTGCGGCTGCTAAGGCAATCGCATTCTTTTCGGCGCGCAAAGATCTCTCAATATTTCCGTTCACTGTAATGATGCCACGTGGACCGGGCATCTTGAGCGTGAGGGAAGCGTAATGCGGTATTGCATTAAAGCGAGCAAAAGCTTCGCGTCCAAGTAGTGCTTGATAACCACTTTGGAACGGAGCAATGTGGAAGGTTAAATGTTCGCTACGGAAGTTATCGGGGAAGCCGAATATAACTTTTAGTAGCAGGGAGCCCGTGCAGTGAGCCCCTGGGCCTGGCGTTACTCCTTTAAAGGTAGTGTTGCTATGGCGGATTTTCGTTGGGTCTATCCCCATTTCGCGGATTGTATCCTGGTATATCAGGTTTAAACTGCTGCCACCGTCCATCAGGACTCGTGTAAAGTGGTATCCGTTAATTATTGGGTCTAATACCAGGGCAGCCCATCCTGCACGCCGGATACTTGCTGAGTAATCACGATGGTCGAAAGTGATCGTTTGAGACGACCAGTGGTAGGACTTCGCTGTGATAGGCCCTTGGGCATGTCTCTCTGGGAGTGCCGCTTTGCTTCCCTTGATCACGTGTAACACGTTGACTGTTTTGACTTCTGGTGGAAACTTCTTTTGTTCCCCAGTGTCTTGCTTGAGAGGCTCATCCTCGTCTTCGCTTGGTGTATCCTCCCCCTTGTGTACGGCGTTGAGCTTGCCGGACTGCTTGAAGACCCAACATTCTCTGTGGGTATGATTAGCGGGTTTACCAGGGGTGCTATGGATCTGACATACTTGGTCCAGAATTTTGTTTAGGCTGGACAGTTCGTCTCTGGCGCCTTTAGAGGGCGGCTTTTGCTGACTTGGCCGAGAGCTTTTGAATCCGGCGTTTACTGCCGTGCTCTTCGTGTTGTCTTCTTTATTCCGGCGTTTGTTATTGTTGTTGCGCCGTGATTTCCCGTTTCCATCTCTAGCTTCGGATGTACTGGGGTCGCTGGTGCTGCATCTGGCTAGCCAGCTATCCTCACCCGCGCAAAAGCGGGTCATGAGGCTTGTTAATGCTGCCATTGTTCTCGGCTTTTCTTGGCCGAGGTGTCTGGCAAGCCATTCGTCACGGACGCTATGCTTAAAAGCTGCCAAGGCTTCGGCGTCCGGACAGTCGACTATTTGGTTCTTTTTAGTAAGAAACCTGTTCCAAAGCTTTCGGGCTGACTCTCCGGGCTGTTGAGTTATATGACTCAAATCGTCCGCGTCCGGAGGTCGGACATAAGTCCCTTGAAAATTTGCCCGAAAAGCGTCTTCGAGCTCTTCCCAGCTTCCAATGGAGTTTTCGGGGAGGCTTTTAAGCCAGTGCCGAGCTGGCCCTTTGAGTTTGAGGGTTAAGTATTTAATGGCGTGGAGATCGTCTCCTTGAGCCATATGGATTAGGAGGATATAGTCCTCAATCTAGACCCCAGGGTCTGTTGTTCCGTCGTATGCCTCTATGTTTACGGGTTTGAATCCCTCTGGAAATTCATGGTCCAGCACCTCATCGGTGAAACATAGGGGGTGTGCGGCGCCCCTGTATCTGGGCGTGCCGTGGTGTTCGGATGTTTGGTGTCTTGCATCGTGTGCTGGAGTGCGCTTGCGCGGTCCATAGATGGATCTAGTTGCTCCGTCCTTTTAATGCGAGCACTTGCGTGGGTCGCGTATTGGCTTTTGTGCGGCGTTGCTTGCCGCTCCATGTTGGCCGTGAGGTCGTCTATCCGGCCGGGTGGCCGTTTTAATTTTTGGTTGCGGGGGATCTAAGGCCTCCTCATCGAATTCAGGTAGCAACTTCCGCTTCGGGTAGCTCTTGGTGAGGCGATTACCGCCATACTTCGCTGCTGTGTTGAGTACTTTACTCCATCTGATTTGGAGTGTGTCTTGTGCCGCCTTGAGCCTTTGCTTCTGCCTTTTTAGACTCCTCGCGGTGGCAACAAGCCTTTGATGTGCATTTTGTTGCTCCGGGCGTCTGTCCGGTGTTATGTCCTCCGGACTATTATCCTTGACATAGTTGGTTTGTTCGGTTTGATTCTCCGTGTTGCCGTGGTCCGGCAGTGGTTCGCCCTGCTCTAACGCTGGGTCTATATGATCATTATTTCTGTCAAGGCGGGATTTGGGGCGGCGCTTACGCCGCCGCTTTGACTGCTTCTCGAGGGGACAGCCCTTCGTTGCGTCCTTCCGTTCCTCGTCGTCGTTTTCCTTTGGTGTGTCCACCATGTATACGTCATGTGATGAGGTGGACGTCCAGTGCCCTATGGGCAGTGGTTCCTCTTTGTCTCTCGCATCGTCGTCCATACCGTCGATGTTTTCGGAGTCGAAGTCGAGCATGTCGGTTAAGTCATCGACAGTGGCTACTTAGTGGGTGGTGGGTGGGTCGCGAATTTCTTCGTCGTCCGCATCCCAGTCCTGCCGGACATAGTTCGGACAGGATCCTCCTGATAAGGAGAGAGACCTTAACGAGTTCAGTATGTCGCCAAAGGGCGAGTGCTGAAAAATATCCACGGAGGTAAATTCCATGATCGGCGCCCAATCAGATTCGATAGGAACGGGCGCAGGCGGTTCGGAGTCCGTGGCCGGAGAAGGATCCGGCAGTTTAACAACACGGCTCTCGTGCAAGGTAAGGTCGATGTTCGGCTCGATCGCCGCTGAGGGTAAGGCCTCCGTGGCGGGGTCCATCCACCCGTCCGCGGAAGGCGCAACTGGCTCCGAATTGAGGGTCGGAGCGGCTGCCGGTGCGATCTCCTTAACACTGTCCGATGGGAGAGCTAAGTCATACTCATCGTGACCGCGTGGCGCACAAGGCAGAGGCTCGAATCCGTCGAAGATCAAATCTCCACGGATATCGGCCGTGTAGTTTAAGCTTCCAAACCTGACCTGGTGGCCAGGGGCGTAACTTTCAATCTGCTCCAGATGGCCAAGCGAATTGGCCCACAGTGCAAAGCCGCCGAACATGAAGATCTGTCCGAGGAGAAAAGTCTCACCCTGGACTGCATCGCTATCGATGATAGTAGGAGCCATCAAGCCTAATGGCGACGACACAGAGGAACTCTCAATGAAAGCACCAATGTCGGTGTCAAAACCGGCGGATCTTGGGTAGGGGGTCCCGAACCGTGCGTCTAGGCCGGATGGTAACAGGAGGCAGGGGACACAATGTTTTACCCAGGTTCGGGCCCTCTTGATGGAGGTAAAACCCTACGTCCTGCTTGATTAATATTGATGATATGGGTAGTACAAGAGTAGATCTACCACGAGATCAGAGAGACTAAATCCTAGAAGCTAGCCTATGGTATGATTGTATGTTTGTCCTATGGACTAAAATCCTCCGGTTTATATAGACATCGGAGAGGGCTAGGGTTACACAGAGTCGGCTACAATGGGAGGAAATCTACATATCCGTATTGCCAAGCTTGCTTTCCATGCCAAGGAAAGTCCCATCCGGACACGGGACGAAGTCTTCAATCTTGTATCTTCATAGTCCGAGAGTCCGGCCAAAGGTTATAGTCCGGCTATCCGGACACCCCCTAATCTAGGACTCCCTCAATGACTGTTCACCATTTTTTTGGGGGAGGGGTGGTTTGTTTTTTACGTATACTCATACTAGATAGCCATCAAGCCCGGAACATCACGTCCGACCGTGCGTCCCTAGGGATGTCTCCTCAGGACCTTGCCGATGGGGAGGACGATGCATCTCGCCATGACGTCACAACAGAAGGAAGGTACTTCACATGCTTGGGTGAGGGACAATGGAGGGAAAAGAACAATGTTACCGAGTGCGGGACATCCAATACTATTCAGTGGGGCATCTCCCTTCCATGCAATTTAAGGCGCCATAACCCGTAAAATATGTTATCTGAAGAAGATAGTAAAATATGTTATACAATGAATTACAGTATATCTTAGCATTTAACATTACAAGATCCTAAAATTATGGTACTGCTAAAAATAAAAAAAAATAAAAATTAAAAACTGAACAAGAAAATAAATCTCATACAATGGAGGAAAACTGCACTATCTTTATTCTGAAGAGATCATCTTTTAGCTAAAAAGGAAAAATGAATTATCTTTCTTCCTAAGTGACCAACTCTTAGCTAAAAAAGGGAAGGTATCCTTTTCATTTCTCTCGCTTCCTCCTCACCAATCATCCCACATAGACGTAGCATCTCTGAGATAACATCGTTGTATATGCCCTAAGTTTAGACCTGACACACGAGCTAGTCCATCGCCCAGTGCGACGTGTGCATCCCGGTCAAACACAATAACAGCACAAGCAAGGGATTGGATCTCTTCTTCCTCCTCCAAGTGTTTGCACCCTGAACTCTATTTGCGTCACCATAGACGGCAGTTAGCCACACCGGGTCAAGGTGACATTGAGGAGGGGTAGTCTAGGTGTCACTCGGTGGGTTCAACCACTGAAATCCGAACCTATTCGTAGCACGATCCAATGGTGTTTCTTTGCGACAATAAGAATGCCAACTAGTGAGATAGACACATCGACTCTGAAGGGTTGCATAACTGTTGTTTCAGGTTTGCCTACTAACCATGTTCCTCATGCCTCTCGTGCCTACTATTCTTTTTAGCTACTATGTATCTGCAAGGACTGTAACATCGTGATGTAAAGATCTCACTCTAGGTCCATGACCACTTTGTATAAATTCTGCACACTATCTTTCCTTTTATAAAGAATAAAACGAGGAGCAGGTTATGTAAGATATGTGCACCAACCCACGGGGGCACATGTTGTCCCAAGCCGGTGAAATTACTATGTTGTTTCCAAAAGCATAAAGGCATCTCCACTCTGACCTTTAAACCGGAAATCGCATCTGTCTATGGACCAGGGACCAGTCTGTGGATACGAATGCGGAAGCCGGCCATCCAACTATAGCCACATACATCCACCTCCATTTTGGAAGAAATTTAATAAAATAAAGCAAATTTGGCGGATATTTAAACAAACCGGATGATATTCATGAACAATTTTTACATAAAACCAGATGCTTTTCATCTAAGCCGGAGCAACTCATCACATTTCAGCATATTTCAACTAAATCATACTCTAAACCTAGTCTAAATGACCGTTGGCGTCCGTTCCCCATGTCCGGCCGGCCATGAGCCCCGGGAACTAAAGCTATCTGCCTCCACGCCACCGGCACGCGGCTAATTGGTCGATGATGATGAGCCTGCCAAGTATGGCTTCAACGGGAAGGGAGGAGTGGTGGCCTTCCGGAGAACCGAGCGCCGGTGACCTCCCATGCTCCACTCTTCCTTGTTGTCGGTGGCGCCCGCGGTCATGCCAGCTTCGTGGTTGTGGCGGCAGGGTGCAGCCATGGCGGAGCTTGTAACCTCGTTCTCGTCCTCGCTCTTGTCGTACACTTCACCCGCCGCCTCGTCAATATCCTTGAAGATGGCTTCTATCTCTACCTATGGACGTGGTACCGGCAGCGGGCGCGGCTGATGTTGCGGACTGTGTGATAGGAGTTGAGAAGCACCTCCTACTAGGGCACGCCCACGTCCGGCATGATGGCCGTGCCAGCTTCTAGTTTCTCCTCCACGCGCAGGTGCTCATCGAGGAGGCATAGGTGGTGCTCCTAGTCGACCTGCACCTATCGGAACGCGGACCGCCGCTCTTCCAACACCATCTCGCTGTTGTGAGCACAGGCCTCAGACATGGTGATGCCGGCATTGGCCAGCGAGGACGGGAGCACCGACTCGTCGACAGCCGCCTCGTCCTTTGGGGCGTCCGCAGTGTTGGCCTCCGTCTGCCTGTCAGCCTGCCAACCGGCTGGAATGATGTCGTTCTCCTGCTTCTGATCAAATGATAGGATCTCCCGGATGACTTTGGAACTCAAGGAGGTCATGGCGGACATGGTGCCGGGAGAAGAAAGTGAGTGGAGGATGTTGGACGTGGCTACGGCGGGCCTGGAGTTTAAATACCAGGCAGATGGCAGGATAACCGATGATGTGGTTAATGTTGGGCGACAGACGGACGGACAGGTGGCGCTGGAGCAGGTTCACCGGCATCTGCACATGTTTAATGTAGGTAGGGGATAGACAGACTAGTGTTTGAATGCGGAGCTGTCGCATGCACGGGGAAGTGGCGCAGGCGGCGCTTCAATGCTAGAGCGACGTGAGAGGCCGCATCCGGTCTGAGCCGACATGAATGTGGCACTAGTGCTTGATGTCTACTACACAACCTTCTTCTTGTAGACGTTGTTAGACCCCCAAGTGCAGAGGTTTGTAGGACAGTAGCAAATTTCCCTCAAGTGGATGACCTAAGGTTTATCAATCCGTAGGAGGTGTAGGATGAAGATGGTCTCTCTCAAGCAACCTTGCAACCAAATAACAAAGAGTCTCTTGTGTCCCCATCACACCCAATACAATGGTAAATTGTATAGGTGCACTAGTTCGGGAAGAGATGGTGATACAAGTGGTATATGGATAGTAGATAATTGTTTTTGTAATCTGAAATTATAAAAACAGCAAGGTAACTAATGATAAAAGTGAGCACAAACGGTATTGCAATGCTAGAAAACAAGGCCTAGGGTTCATACTTTCACTAATGCAAGTTCTCTCAACAATAATAACATAATTGGATCACATAATTATGCCTCAACATGCAACAAAGAGTCACTCCAAAGTCACTAATAGCGGAGAACAAACGAAGAGATTATGGTAGGGTACGAAACCACCTCAAAGTTATTCTTTCCGATCAATCCGTTGGGCTATTCCTATAGGTGTCACAAACAGCCCTAGAGTTCGTACTAGAATAACACCTTAAGAAACAAATCAACCAAAACCCTAATGTCACCTAGATACTCCAATGTCACCTCAAGTATCCGTGGGTATGATTATATGATATGCATCACACAATCTCATATTCATCTATTCAACCAACACATAGAACCTCAAAGAGCGCCCCAAAGTTTCTACCGGAGAATCACGACGAAAACATGAGCCAACCCCTATGCATAGGTTCATGGGCGGAACCCGCAAGTTGATCACCAAAACATACATCAAGTGAATCACGTGGTATCCCACTGTCACCACAGATACGCACGGCAAGACATACGTCAAGTGTTCTCAAATCTTTAAAGACTCAATCCGATAAGATAACTTCAAAGGGAAAACTCAATCCATTACAAGAGAGTAGAGGGGGAGAAAACATCATAAGATCCAACTATAATAGCAAAGGTCGCGATACATCAAGATCGTGCCAAATCAAGAACACGAGAGAGAGAGAGAGAGAGAGAGAGAGAGATCAAACACATAGCTACTGGTACATACCCTCAGCCCCGAGGGAGAACTACTCCCTCCTCGTCATGGAGAGCACCGGGATGATGAAGATGGCCACCGGAGAAGGATTGCCCCCTCCGGCAGGGTGCCGGAACAGGTCTAGCTTGGTTTTCGGTCGCTACAGAGGCTTCTGGCGGCGGAACTTCCGATCTATTGTGCTCCCCGATCGTTTTAGGGTATATGGATATATATAGGAGGAAGAAGTACGTCAGGGGAGCCACGAGGGTGGAGGGCGCGCCCAGGGGGGTGGGCGCGCCCCCCTGCCTCGTGGCTTCCTCGTTGATCCCCAAACATGCACTCCAAGTCTTCTGGGTTTCTTCTGGTCCAAAAATAAGTTCCGTGAAGTTTCAGGTCAATTGGACTCCGTTTGATTTTCCTTTTCTGCGATACTCTAAAACAAGGAAAAAAACAAAAACTGGCACTGGGATCTAGGTTAATAGGTTAGTCCCAATATAAAAGTGTATAATAAAGCCCATAAACATCCAAAGCACATAATATAATAGCATGGAACAATCAAAAATTATAGATACGTTGGAGACGTATCAGCATCCCCAAGCTTAATTCATGCTCGTCCTCGAGTAGGTAAATGATAAAAACAAATTTTTTGATGTGGAATGCTACTTGGCATAATTTTAATGTAATTCTTCTTAATTGTGGTATGAATATTCAGATCCATAAGATTCAAGACAAAAGTTCCTATTGACATAAAAAATAATACTTCAAGCATACTAACTAAGAAATTATGTCCTCTCAAAATAACATGGCCAAAGAAAGTTCATCCCTACAAAATCATATAGTTTAGTCATGCTCCATTTTTGTCACACAAGAATGCTCTCATCATGCACAACCCCGATGACAAGCCAAGAAATTGTTTCATACTTTAGTAATCTCAAACCTATAAACTTTCACGCAATATATGAGCGCGAGCCATGGATATAGCACTATGGGTGGAATAGAATATGATGATGGGGGTTATGTGGAGAAGACAAAAAGGAGAAAGTCTCACATCAACGAGGCTAATCAATGGGCTAGGGAGATGCCCACCGGTTGATGTTAATGCAAGGAGTAGGGATTGTCATGCAACGGATGCACTAGAGCTATAAATGTATTGAAGCACAAGTGTGGCAAAGGATAGTAACATTGTCCCTTCTCTCTTTTTCACTCATTTTTTTATTTGGCCTTTCTCTTTTTTTATATGGCCTTTCTCTCTTTTTTTATAGTTCCTCACTTGGGACAATGCTCTAGAAAATGATGATCATCACACTTCTATTTGTTTACAACTCAATGATTAGAACTCGATACTAGAACAAAAGATGACTCTGTACGAATGCCTCCGGTGGTGTGCCGGGATATGCAATGCACCAAGAGTGACATGTATGAAACAATTATGAACGGTGGCTTTGCCACAAATACTATTGCAACTAGCTGATCATGCTAAGCAATATGACAATAATGAATGTGTCATGATAAACGGAATGGTGGAAAGTTGCATGGCAATATATCTCGGAATGACTATGGAAATGCCATAATAGGTAGGTATGGTGGCTGTTTTGAGGAAGATATAAGGAGGTTTATGTGTGAAAGAGCGTATCATATCACGGGTTTTGGATGCACCGGCGGAGTTTGCGCCAACTCTCAATGTGAGAAAGGGCAATGCACGGTACCGAAGAGGCTAGCAACGATGAAAGGGTGAGAGTGCGTATAATCCATGGACTCAACATTAGTCATAATGAACTCACATACTTATTGCAAAAATCTACAAGTCATCAAAAACCAAGCACTACGCGCATGCTCCTAGGGGGATAGATTGGTAGGAAAAGACCATTGCTCGTCCCCGACCGCCACTCATAAGGACGACAATCAAATAACACCTCATGTTTCAAATTTGTTACATAACGTTTACCATACATGCATGCTACGGGACTTGCAAACTTCAACACAAGCATTTCTCAATTTCATAACTAGTCAACTAGCACGACTTTGATATTATTACCTACATATCTCAAAACAATCATCAAGCATCAAACTTCTCTTAGTATTTAAAACACTCATAAGAAAATTTTACTAATCTTGAATACCTAGCATCTTAGGATTTTAAGCAAATTACCATGCTATTTAAGACTCTAAAAATAATCTAAGTGAAGCATGAGAGATCAATAGTTTCTATAAAATAAATCCACCACCGTGCTCTAAAAGATATAAGTGAAGTACTAGAGCAAAACTATATAACTCAAAAGATATAAGCGAAGCACATAGAGTATTCTAACAAATTCCAAATCATGTATGGCTCTCTCAAAAGGTGTGTACAGCAAGTATGATTGTAATAAACTAAAAAGTAAAGACTCAAATCATACAAGACGCTCCAAGCAAAACACATATCATGTGGTAAATAAAAATATAGCTCCAAGTAAAGTTACCGATAGAAGTAGACGAAAGAGGGGATGCCTTCCGGGGCATCCCCAAGCTTTGGATTTTAGGTGTCTTTAGATTATCTTGGGGGTGCCATGGGCATCCCCAAGCTTAGGCTCTTTCCACTCCTTGTTCCAAAATCCATCAAATCTTTACCCAAAACTTGAAAACTTCACAACACAAAACTCAAAGTAGAAAATCTCGTGAGCTCCGTTAGCGAAAGAAAACAAAAGACCACTTCAAGGTACTGTAATGAAATCACTATTTATTTATATTGGTGTTAAACCTACTGTATTCCCACTTCTCTATGGTTTATAAACTCTTTTACTAGCCATAGATTCGTCAAAATAAATAAACAACACATGAAAAACAGAATCTATCAAAAACAGAATAGTCTGTAGTAATCTGTAACTAACGCAAACTTATGGGACCCCAAAAATTCTAAAATAAATTGCTGGACGTGAGGAATTTATCTATTAATCATATGCAAAAATAATTAACTAAATATCACTTTCCAAATAAAAATGGCAGCAGTTCTCGTGAGCGCTAAAGTTTCTGTTTTTTACAGCAAGATATCAAGACTTTCCCCAAGTCTTCCCAACGGTTCTACTTGGCACAAACACTAATTTAAACACAAAATACACAACCAAAACAGAGGCTAGATAAATTATTTATTACTAAACAGGAGCAAAAATCAAGGAATAAAAATAAAATTGGGTTGCCTCCCAACAAGCGCTATCGTTTAACGCTCCTAGCTAGGCATGATGATTTCAATGATGCTCACATAAAGGATAAGAATTGAAACATAAAGAGAGAATCATGAAGAATATGACTAGCACATTTAAGTATAACCCACTTCCTATGCATAGGGGTTTCGTGAGCAAACAGCTTGTGGGAACAAGAATCAACTTGCATAGGAAGGTAAAACAAGCATAACTTCAAAACTTTAAGCACATAGAGAGGAAACTTGATATTATTACAATTCCTACAAGCATATATTCCTCCCTCATAATAATTTTCAGTAGCATCATGAATGAATTCAACAATATAACCAGCACCTAAAGCATTCTTTTCATGATCTACAAGCATATTAATTTTATTACTCTCTACATAAGCAAAATTCTTCTCATTCGGAATAGTGGGAGTATCATAAGAAACCCGAATACTAAAAATTGTTTCCACATTAAAAGAGTAATGTTCAGAAAAGGGGTAATGATAATCATGACAAGTTTTATAAATATAATCACTACTTTTTATAGCATAAGTATCATCACAATAATCGCCATAAGTCAGAGGCATGCTATCATCATTATAAATTTGCATATCAAAACTTAGGAGACTAAAAATATCATCTTTATTAAACATAGCATCCCCAAGCTTGGGACAAACATTAATTGCAGCAAATATATTCTCAAAAACATCATCCTCATCAAACATAGCATCCCCAAGCTTGTGGCTTTGCATATCATTAGCATCATGGAATTCAAGGAATTCATACTAACAACATTGCAATCATGCTCATCATTCAAATATTTAGTGCCAAACATTCTAATGCATTCTTCTTCTAACACTTTGGCACAATTTTCCTTTCCATCATACTCACGAAAGATATTAAAAAGATGAAGCGTATGAGGTAAACTCAATTCCATTTTTTGTAATTTTCTTTTATAAACTAAGCTAGTGATAAAACAAGAAACTAAAAGACTCGATTGCAAGATCTAAAGATATACCTTCAAGCACTCACCTTCCCGGCAACGGCGCCAGAAAAGAGCTTGATGTCTACTACACAACCTTCTTCTTGTAGACGTTGTTGGGCCTCCAAGTGCAGAGGTTTGTAGGACAGTAGCAAATTTCCCTCAAGTGGATGACCTAAGGTTTATCAATCCCTAGGAGGTGTAGGATGAAGATGGTCTCTCTAAAGCAACCCTGCAACCAAATAACAAAGAGTCTCTTGTGTCCCCAACACACCCAATACAATGGTAAATTGTATAGGTGCACTAGTTCGGCGAAGAGATGGTGATACAAGTGGTATATGGATAGTAGATAATTGTTTTTGTAATCTAAAATTATAAAAAAGCAAGGTAACTAATGATAAAACTGAGCACAAACGGTATTGCAATGCTAGGAAACAAGGCCTAGGGTTCATACTTTCACTAGTGCAAGTTCTCTCAACAATAATAACACAATTGGATCACATAATTATCCCTCAACATGCAACAAAGAGTCACTCCAAAGTCACTAATAGCGGAGAACAAACGAAGAGATTATGGTAGGGTACGAAACCACCTCAAAGTTATTCTTTCCAATCAATCCGTTGGGCTATTCCTGTAAGTGTCACAAACAGCCCTAGAGTTCATACTAGAATAACACCTTAAGACACAAATCAACCAAAACCCTAATGTCACCTAGATACTCCAATGTCACCTCAAGTATCCGTGGGTATGATTATACGATATGCATCCCACAATCTCAGATTCATCTATTCAACCAACACATAGAACCTCAAAGAGCGCCCCAAAGTTTCTACCGGAGAATCACGACGAAAACGTGTGCCAACCCCTATGCATAGGTTCATGGGCGAAACCCACAAGTTGATCACCAAACATACATCAAGTGAATCACGTGGTATCCCATTGTCACCACAGATACGCATGACAAGACATACATCAAGTGTTCTCAAATCTTTAAAGACTCAATCCGATAAGATAACTTCAAAGGGAAAACTCAATCCATTACAAGATAGTAGAGGGAGGAGAAAACATCATAATATCCAACTATAATAGCAAAGCTCCCGATACATCAAGATCGTGCCAAATCAAGAACACGAGAGAGAGAGAGATCAAACACATAGCTACTGGTACATACCCTCAGCCCCGAGGGAGAACTACTCCCTCCTCGTCATGGAGAGCACCGGGATGATGAAGATGGCCACCGGAGAGGGATTTCCCCCTCCGGCAGGATGCCGGAACGGGTCTAGATTGGTTTTTGGTGGCTACAGTGGCTTCTGGCGGCGGAACTCCCGATCTATTGTGCTCCCCGATCGTTTTTGGGTATATGGATATATATAGGAGGAAGAAGTACGTCAGGGGAGCCACGAGGGTGCAGGGTGCGCCAAGTGGGGTGGGCGCGCCCCCTGCCTCGTGGATTCCTCGTTGATCCCGAAACGTGCACTCCAAGTCTTCTGGGTTTCTTCTGGTCCAAAAATAAGTTCCGTGAAGTTTCAGGTCAATTGGACTCCGTTTGATTTTCCTTTTCTGCGATACTCTAAAACAAGGAAAAAACAAAAACTGGCACTAGGCTCTAGGTTAATAGGTTAGTCCCAAAAATAATACAAAAGTGGATAATAAAGCCCATAAACATCCAAAACATATAATATAATAGCATGGAACAATAAAAAATCATAGATACGTTGGAGACGTATCAGCATCCCCAAGCTTAATTCCTGCTCGTCCTCGAGTAGGTAAATGATAAAAACAGAATTTTTGATGTGGCATTCTACTTGGCATAATTTTAATGTAATTCTTCTTAATTGTGGTATGAATATTCAGATCCATAAGATTCAAGACAAAAGTTCATATTGACATAAAAAATAATACTTCAAGCATACTAACTAAGCAATTATGTCCTCTGAAAATAACATCGCCAAAGAAAGTTCATCCCTACAAAATCATATAGTTTAGTCATGCTCCATTTTTGTCACACAAGAATGCTCTCATCATGCACAACCCCGATGACAAGCCAAGCAATTGTTTCATACTTTAGTAATCTCAAACCTATAAACTTTCACGGAATATATGAGAGTGAGCCATGGATATAGCACTATGGGTGGAATAGAATATGATGATGTGGGTTATGTGGAGAAGACAAAAAGGAGAAAGTCTCACATCAACGAGGCTAATCAATGGGCTATGGAGATGCCCAGCGATTGATGTTAATGCAAGGAGTAGGGATTGCCATGCAACGGATGCATTAGAGCTATAAACGTATGAAAGCTCAACAAAAGAAACTAAGTGGTTGTGCATCCAACTTGCTCGCTCACGAAGACCTAGGGCACTTGAGGAGGCCCATTGTTGGAATATACAAGCCAAGTTCTATAATGAAAATTCCCACTAGTATATGAAAGTGACAAAACAAGAGACTCTCTATCATGAAGATTACGGTGCTACTTTGAGGCACAAGTGTGGCAAAGGATAGTAACATTTTTTATTTGGCCTTTCTCTTTTTTTATATGGCCTTTCTCTCTTTTTTTATAGTTCCTCACTTGGGACAATGCTCTAGAAAATGATGATCATCACACTTCTATTTATTTACAACTCAATGATTACAACTCGATACTAGAACAAAATATGACTCTATATGAATTCCTCCGGCGGTGTACCGGGATATGCAATGGACCAAGAGTGACATGTATGAAACAATTATGAACGGTGGCTTTGCCACAAATACTATGTCAACTACATGATCATGCTAAGCAATATGACAATAATGAATGTGTCATTGTAAATGGAATGGTGGAAAGTTGCATGGCAATATATCTCTGAATGGCTATGGAAATACCATAATAGGTAGATATGGTGGCTGTTTTGAGGAAGATATAAGGAGTTTTATGTGTGAAAGAGGGTATCATATCACGGGGTTTGGATGCACCGGCGAAGTTTGCGCCAACTCTCAATGTGAGAAAGGGCAATGCACGGTACCGAAGAGGCTAGCAATGATGGAAGGGTGTGAGTGTGTATAATCCATGGACTCAACATTATTCATAAAGAACTCACATACTTATTGCAAAAATCTACAAGTCATCAAAAACCAAGCACTACGCGCATGCTCCTAGGGGGATAGATTGGTAGGAGAAGACCATTGCTCGTCCCCGACCGCCACTCATAAGGAGGACAATCAAATAACACCTCATGTTTCAAATTTGTAACATAACGTTTACCATTCGTGCATGCTACGGGACTTGCAAACTTCAACACAAGCATTTCTCAATTTCACAACTACTCAACTAGTACGACTTTGATATTATTACCTCCATATCTCAAAACAATCATCAAGCATCAAACTTCTCTTAGTATTCAAAACACTCATAAGAAAATTTTACTAATCTTGAATACCTAGCATATAAGGTTTTAAGCAAATTACCATGCTATTTAAGACTCTCAAAATAATCTAAGTGAAGCATGAGAGATCAATAGTTTCTATAAAACAAATCCACCACCGTGCTCTAAAAGATATAAGTGAAGTACTAGAGCAAAACTATATAACTCAAAAGATATAAGCGAAGCACATAGAGTATTCTAACAAATTCCAAATCATGTATGGCTCTCTCAAAAGGTGTGTACTGCAAGTATGATTGTGATAAACTAAAAAGTAAAGACTCAAATCATACAAGACGCTCCAAGCAAAACACATATCATGTGGTGAATAAAAATATAGCTCCAAGTAAAGTTACCGATAGAAGTAGACGAAAGAGGGGATGCCTTCCGGGGCATCCCCAAGCTTTGGCTTTTAGGTGTCCTTAGATTATCTTGGGGGTGCCATGGGCATCCCCAAGATTAGGCTCTTGCCACTCGTTGTTCCATAATCCATCAATTTTTTACCCAAAACTTAAAAACTTCACAACACAAAACTCAAAGTAGAAAATCTCGTGAGCTCCATTAGCGAAAGAAAACAAAAGACCACTTCAAGGTACTGTAATTAGCTCATTATTTATTTATATTGGTGTTAAACCTACTGTATTCCAACTACTCTATGGTTTATAAAGTCTTTTACTAGCCATAGATTCATCAAAATAAGTAAACAACACATGAAAAACAGAATCTATCAAAAACAGAACAGTCTTTAGTAATCTGTAACTAACGCAAACTTCTGAAACCCAAAAAATTCTAAAATAAGTTGCTGGACGTGAGGAATTTATCTATTAATCATATGCAAAAATAATTAACTAAATATCACTTTCCAAATAAAAATGGCAGCAGTTCTCGTGAGCGCTAAAGTTTCTGTTTTTTACAGCAAGATATCAAGACTTTCCCCAAGTCTTCCCAACGGTTCTACTTGGCACAAACACTAATTTAAACACAACAAACACAACAAAAACAGAGGCTAGATAAATTATTTATTACTAAACAGGAGCAAAAATCAAGGAATAAAAATAAAATTGGGTTGCCTCCCGACAAGCGCTGTCGTTTAATGCCCCTTGCTAGGCATGATGATTTCAATGATGCTCACATAAAGGATAAGAATTGAAACATAAAGAGAGCATCATGAAGAATATGACTAGCACATTTAAGTATAACCCACTTCCTATGCATAGGGGTTTTGTGAGCAAACAGCTTGTGGGAACAAGAATCAACTTGCATAGGAAGGTAAAACAAGCATAACTTCAAAACTTTAAGCACATAGAGAGGAAACTTGATATTATTACAATTCCTACAAGCATATATTCCTCCCTCATAATAATTTTCAGTAGCATCATGAATGAATTCAACAATATAACCAGCACCTAAAGCATTCTTTTCATGATCTACAAGCATATTAATTTTATTACTCTCTACATAAGCAAAATTCTTCTCATTCGGAATAGTGGGAGTATCATAAGAAACCTGAATACTAAAAATTGTTTCCACATTAAAAGAGTAATGTTCAGAAAAGGGGTAATCATAATCATGACAAGTTTTATAAATATAATCACTACTTTTTATAGCATAAGTATCATCACAATAATCGTCATAAGTCAGAGGCATGCTATCATCATTATAAATTTGCATATCAAAACTTAGGAGACTAAAAATATCAACTTTATTAAATGTAGCATCCCCAAGCTTGGGACAAACATTAATTGCAGCAAATATATTCTCAAAAACATCATCCTCATCAAACATAGCATCCCCAAGCTTGTGGCTTTGCATATCATTAGCATCATGGATATTCAAGGAATTCATACTAACAACATTGCAATGATGCTCATCATTCAAATATTTAGTGACAAACATTCTAATGCATTCTTCTTATAACACTTTGGCACAATTTGCCTTTCCATCATACTCAGGAAAGATATTAAAAAGATGAAGCGTATGAGGTAAACTCAATTCCATTTTTTTTGTAATTTTCTTTTATAAACTAAGCTAGTGATAGAACAAGAAACCAAAAGACTCGATTGCAAGATCTAAAGCTATACCTTCAAGCACTCACCTTCCCGGCAACGGCGTCAGAAAAGAGCTTGATGTCTACTACACAACCTTCTTCTTGTAGACGTTGTTGGGCCTCCAAGTGCAGAGGTTTGTAGGACAGTAGCAAATTTCCCTCAAGTGGATGACCTAATGTTTATCAATCCCTAGGAGGTGTAGGATGAAGATGGTCTCTCTAAATCAACCCTGCAACCAAATAACAAAGAGTCTCTTGTGTCCCCAACACACCCAATACAATGGTAAATTGTATAGGTGCACTAGTTCGGCGAAGAGATGGTGATACAAGTGGTATATGAATAGTAGATAATTGTTTTTGTAATCTAAATTATAAAAAAGCAAGGTAACTAATGATAAAAGTGAGCACAAACGGTATTGCAATGCTAGGAAACAAGGCCTAGGGTTCATACTTTCACTAGTGCAAGTTCTCTCAACAATATTAACATAATTGGATCACATAATTATCCCTCAACATGCAACAAAGAGTCACTCCAAAGTCACTAATAGCGGAGAACAAACGAAGAGATTATGGTAGGGTACGAAACCACCTCAAAGTTATTCTTTCCAATCAATCCGTTGGGCTATTCCTATAAGTGTCACAAACAGCCCTAGAGTTCGTAATAGAATAACACCTTAAGACACAAATCAACCAAAACCCTAATGTCACCTAGATACTCCAATGTCACCTCAAGTATCCGTGGGTATGATTATACGATATGCATCACACAATCTCAGATTCATCTATTCAACCAACACATAGAACCTCAAAGCGCGCCCCAAAGTTTCTACCAGAGAATCACGATGAAAACGTGTGCCAACCCCTATGCATAGGTTCATGGGCGGAACCCGCAAGTTGATCACCAAAACATACATCAAGTGAATCACGTGGTATCCCATTGTCACCACAGATACGCGTGACAAGACATACATCAAGTGTTCTCAAATCTTTAAAGACTCAATCCGATAAGATAACTTCAAAGGGAAAACTCAATCCATTACAAGAGAGTAGAGGGGGGAGAAAACATCATAATATCCAACTATAATAGCAAAGCTCGCGATACATCAAGATCGTGCCAAATCAAGAACACTAGAGAGAGAGAGATCAAACACATAGCTACTGGTACATACCCTCAGCCCCGAGGGAGAACTACTCCCTCCTTGTCATGGAGAGCACCGGGATGATGAAGATGGCCACCGGAGAGGGATTGCCCCCTCCGGTAGGGTGCCAGAACGGGTCTAGATTGGTTTTTGGTGGCTACGAAGGCTTCTGGCGGCGGAACTCCCGATCTATTGTGCTCCCCGATCGTTTTAGGGTATATGGATATATATAGGAGGAAGAAGTACGTCAGGGGAGCCACAAGGGTGCAGGGCACGCCCAGTGGGGTGGGCGCGCCCCCTGCCTCGTGGATTCCTCGTTGATCCCGAAACGTGCACTCCAAGTCTTCTGGGTTTCTTCTGGTCCAAAAATAAGTTCCGTGAAGTTTCAGGTCAATTGGACTCCATTTGATTTTCCTTTTCTGCGATACTCTAAAACAAGGAAAAAAACAAAAGCTGGCACTAGGCTCTAGGTTAATAGGTTAGTCCCAAAAATAATACAGAAGTGGATAATAAAGCCCATAAACATCCAAAACATATAATATAATAGCATGGAACAATCAAAAATTATAGATACGTTGGAGACGTATCAGCATCCCCAAGCTTAATTCCTGCTCGTCCTCGAGTAGGTAAATGATAAAAACAGAATTTTTGATGTGGAATTCTACTTGGCATAATTTTAATGTAATTCTTCTTAATTGTGGTATGAATATTCAGATCCATAAGATTCAAGACAAAAGTTCATATTGACATAAAAAATAATACTTCAAGCATACTAACTAAGCAATTATGTCCTCTGAAAATAACATGGCCAAAGAAAGTTCATCCCTACAAAATCATATAGTTTAGTCATGCTCCATTTTTGTCACACAAGAATGCTCTCATCATGCACAACCCCGATGACAAGCCAAGCAATTGTTTCATACTTTAGTAATCTCAAACCTATAAACTTCCACGGAATATATGAGCGTGAGCCATGGATATAGCACTATGGGTGGAATAGAATATGATGATGTGGGTTATGTGGAGAAGACAAAAAGGAGAAAGTCTCACATCAACGAGGCTAATCAATGGGCTATGGAGATGCCCAGCGATTGATGTTAATGCAAGGAGTAGGGATTGCCATGCAACGGATGCACTAGAGCTATAAACGTATGAAAGCTCAACAAAAGAAACTAAGTGGGTGTGCATCCAACTTGCTTGCTCATGAAGACCTAGGGCACTTGAGGAGGCCCATTGTTGGAATATACAAGCCAAGTTCTATAATGAAAATTCCCACTAGTATATGAAAGTGACAAAACAAGAGACTCTCTATCATGAAGATTACGGTGCTACTTTGAGGCACAAGTGTGGCAAAGGATAGTAACATTTTTTATTGGGCCTTTCTCTTTTTTTATATGGCCTTTCTCTTTTTTTTATAGTTCCTCACTTGGGACAATGCTCTAGAAAATGATGATCATCACACTTCTATTTATTTACAACTCAATGATTACAACTCGATACTAGAACAAAAGATGACTCTATATGAATTCCTCCGGCGGTGTAGCGGGATATGCAATGGACCAAGAGTGACATGTATGAAACAATTATGAACGGTGGCTTTGCCACAAATACTATGTCAACTACATGATCATGCTAAGCAATATGACAATAATGAATGTGTCATTGTAAATGGAATGGTGGAAAGTTGCATGGCAATATATCTCGGAATGGCTATGGAAATACCATAATAGGTAGGTATGGTGGCTGTTTTGAGGAAGATATAAGGAGTTTTATGTGTGAAAGAGTGTATCATATCACAGGGTTTGGATGCACCGGCGAAATTTGCGCCAACTCTCAATGTGAGAAAGGGCAATGCACGGTACCGAAGAGGCTAGCAATGATGGAAGGGTGAGAGTGCGTATAATCCATGGACTCAACATTAGTCATAAAGAACTCACATACTTATTGCAAAAATCTACAAGTCATCAAAAACCAAGCACTACGCGCATGCTCCTAGGGGGATAGATTGGTAGGAAAAGACCATTGCTCGTCCTCGACCGCCACTCATAAGGAGGACAATCAAATAACACCTCATGTTTCAAATTTGTTACATAACGTTTACCATACGTGCATGCTACGGGACTTGCAAACTTCAACACAAGCATTTCTCAATTTCACAACTACTCAACTAGCACGACTTTGATATTATTACCTCCATATCTCAAAACAATCATCAAGCATCAAACTTCTCTTAGTATTCAAAACACTCATAAGAAAATTTTACTAATCTTGAATACCTAGCATATTAGGATTTTAAGCAAATTACCATGCGATTTAAGACTCTCAAAATAATCTAAGTGAAGCATGAGAGATCAATAGTTTCTATAAAACAAATCCACCATCGTGCTCTAAAAAATATAAGTGAAGTACTAGAGCAAAACTATATAACTCAAAAGATATAAGCGAAGCACATAGAGTATTCTAAAAAATTCCAAATCATGTATGGCTCTCTCAAAAGGTGTGTGCTGCAAGTATGATTGTGATAAACTAAAAAGTAAAGACTCAAATCATACAAGACGCTCCAAGCAAAACACATATCATGTGGTGAATAAAAATATAGCTCCAAGTAAAGTTACCGATAGAAGTAGACGAAAGAGGGGATGCCTTCCGGGGCATCCCCAAGCTTTGGCTTTTAGGTGTCCTTAGATTATCTTTGAGGTGCCATGGGCATCCCCAAGATTAGGCTCTTGCCAATCGTTGTTCCATAATCCATCAATTTTTTACCCAAAACTTAAAAACTTCACAACACAAAACTCAAAGTAGAAAATCTCGTGAGCTCCATTAGTGAAAGAAAACAAAAGACCACTTCAAGGTACTGTAATTAGCTCATTATTTATTTATATTGGTGTTAAACCTACTGTATTACAACTATTCTATGGTTTATAAACTCTTTTACTAGCCATAGATTCATCAAAATAAGTAAACAACACATGAAAAACAGAATCTATCAAAAACAGAACAGTCTGTAGTAATCTGTAACTAACGCAAACTTCTGGAACCCCAAAAATTTCTAAAATAAATTGCTGGACGTGAGGAATTTATCTATTAATCATATGCAAGAATAATTAACTAAATATCACTTTCCAAATAAAAATGGCAGCAGTTCTCGTGAGCGCTAAAGTTTCTGTTTTTTACAGCAAGATATCAAGACTTTCCCCAAGTCTTCCCAACGGTTCTACTTGGCACAAACACTAATTTAAACACAAAAAACACAACCAAAACATAGGCTAGATAAATTATTTATTACTAAACAGGAGCAAAAATCAAGGAATAAAAATAAAATTGGGTTGCCTCCCAACAAGCGCTATCGTTTAACGCCCCTAGCTAGGCATGATGATTTCAATGATGCTCACATAAAGGATAAGAATTGAAACATAAATAGAGAATCATGAAGAATATGACTAGCACATTTAAGTATAACCCACTTCCTATGCATAGGGGTTTTGTGAGCAAACAGCTTGTGGGAACAAGAATCAACTTGCATAGGAAGGTAAAACAAGCATAACTTCAAAACTTTAAGCACATAGAGAGGAAACTTGATATTATTACAATTCCTACAAGCATATATTCCTCCCTCATAATAATTTTCAGTAGCATCATGAATGAATTCAACAATATAACCAACACCTAAATCATTCTTTTCATGATCTACAAGCATATTAATTTTATTACTCTCTACATAAGCAAAATTCTTCTCATTCGGAATAGCGGGAGTATCATAAGAAACCCGAATACTAAAAATTGTTTCCACATTACAAGAGTAATGTTCAGAAAAGGGGTAATCATAATCATGACAAGTTTTATAAATATAATCACTACTTTTTATAGCATAAGTATCATCACAATAATCGTCATAAGTCAGAGGCATGCTATCATCATTATAAATTTGCATATCAAAACTTAGGAGACTAAAAATATCATCTTTATTAAATGTAGCATCCCCAAGCTTGGGACAAACATTAATTGCAGCAAATATATTCTCAAAAACATCATCCTCATCAAACATAGCATCCCCAAGCTTGTGGCTTTGCATATCATTAGCATCATGGATATTCAAGGAATTCATACTAACAACATTGCAATCATGCTCATCATTCAAATATTTAGTGCCAAACATTCTAATGCATTCTTCTTCTAACACTTTGGCACAATTTTCCTTTCCATCATACTCACGAAAGATATTAAAAAGATGAAGCGTATGAGGTAAACTCAATTCCATTTTTTTGAGCATGATGAACAATATGACAAGCACATTTAAGTCTAACCCACTTCCTATGCATAGGGGTTTTGTGAGCAAACAGCTTGTGGGAACAAGAATCAACTTGCATAGGAAGGTAAAACAAGCATAACTTCAAACTTTAAGCACATAGAGAGGAAACTTAATATTATTGCAATTCCTACAAGCATATATTCCTCCCTCATAATAATTTTCAGTAGCATCATGAATGAATTCAACAATATAACCAGCACCTAAAGCATTATTTTCATGATCTACAAGCATAGAAATTTTATTACTCTCTACATAAGCAAAAATCTTCTCATTCGGAATAGTGGGAGTATCATAATAAACTCGAATACTAAAAAATGTTTCCACATTAAAAGAGTAATGTTCAGAAAAGGGGTAATCATAATCATGACAAGTTTTATAAATATAATCACTACTTTTTATAGCATAAGTATCATCACAATAATCATCATAAGTAGGAGGCATGCTATCATCATTATAAATTTGCATATCAAAACTTAGGAGACTAAAAATATCATCTTTATTAAACGTAGCATCCCCAAGCTTGGGACAAACATTAATTGCAGCAAATATATTCTCAAAAACATCATCTTCATCAAACATAGCATCCCCAAGCTTGTGGCTTTGCATATCATTAGCATCATGGATATTCAAGGAATTCATACTAACAACATTGAAATCATGCTCATCATTCAAATATTTAGTGCCAAACATTCTAATGCATTCTTCTTCTAACACTTTGGCACAATATTCCTTTCCATCATACTCACGAAAGATATTAAAAAGATGAAGAGTGTGAGGTAAACTCAATTCCATTTTTTTGTAATTTTCTTTTATAAACAAAACTAGTGATAAAACAAGAAACTAAAAGACTCGATTGCAAGATCTAAAGATATACCTTCAAGCACTCACCTCCCCGGCAACGGTGCCAGAAAAGAGCTTGATGTCTACTACACAACCTTCTTCTTGTAGACGTTGTTGGGCCTCCAAGTGCAGAGGTTTGTAGGACAGTAGCAAATTTCCCTCAAGTGGATGACCTAAGGTTTATCAATCCGTAGGAGGTGTAGGATGAAGATGGTCTCTCTCAAGCAACCCTGCAACCAAAAAACAAAGAGTCTCTTGTGTCCCCAACACACCCAATACAATGGTAAATTGTATAGGTGCACTAGTTCGGCGAAGAGATGGTGATACAAGTGGCATATGGATAGTAGATAATTGTTTTTGTAATCTAAAATTATAAAAACAGCAAGGTAACTAATGATAAAAGTGAGCACAAACGGTATTGCAATGCTAGGAAACAAGGCCTAGGGTTCATACTTTCACTAGTGCGAGTTCTCTCAACAATAATAACATAATTGGATCACATAATTATCCCTCAACATGCAACAAAGAGTCACTCCAAAGTCACTAATAGCAGAGAACGAACGAAGAGATTATGGTAGGGTACGAAACCACCTCAAAGTTATTCTTTCCAATCAATCTGTTGGGCTATTCCTATAAGTGTCACAAACAGCCCTAGAGTTCGTACTAGAATAACACCTTAAGACACAAATCAACCAAAACCCTAATGTCACCTAGATACTCAAATGTCACCTCAAGTATCCGTGGGTATGATCATACGATATGCATCACACAATCTCAGATTCATTTATTCAACCAACACATAGAACCTCAAGGAGCGCCCCAAAGTTTCTACCGGAGAATCACGACGAAAACGTGTGCCAACCCCTATGCATAGGTTCAAGGACGGAACCCGCAAGTTGATCACCAAAACATACATCAAGTGAATCACGTGGTATCCCATTGTCACCACAGATACGCACGGCAAGACATACATCAAGTGTTCTCAAATCTTTAAAGACTCAATCCGATAAGATAACTTCAAAGGGAAAACTCAATCCATCACAAGAGAGTAGAGGGGGGAGAAAACATCATAAGATCCAACTATAATAGCAAAGCTTGTGATACATCAAGATCGTGCCAAATCAAGGAACGCGCACGCGAGAGAGAGAGAGAGAGATCAAACACATAGCTACTGGTACATACCCTCAGCCCCGAGGGAGAACTACTTCCTCCTTGTCATGGAGGGCACCGGGATGATGAAGATGGCCACCGGAGAGGGATTGCCCCCTCCGGCAGGGTGCCAGAATGGGTCTAGGTTGGTTTTTGGTGGCTCAGAGGCTTCTGGCGGCGGTACTCCCGATCTATTGTGCTCCCCGATTGTTTTAGGGTATATGGATATATATAGGAGGAAGAAGTACGTCAGGGGAGCCACGAGGGGCCCGCGAGGGTGGAGGGCGCGCCCAGGGGGTGGGCGCCCCCTGCCTCGTGGCTTCCTAGTTGATACCAAACGTGCACTCCAAGTCTTCTGGGTCTCTTCTGGTCCAAAAATAAGTTTCATGAAGTTTCAGGTCAATTGGACTCCGTTTGATTTTCCTTTTCTGCGATACTCTAAAACAAGGAAAAAACAGAAACTGGCACTGGGCTCTAGGTTAATAGGTTAGTCCCAAAAATAATATAAAAATGGATAATAAAGCCCATAAACATCCAAAACACATAATATAATAGCATGGAACAATAAAAAATTATAGATACGTTGGAGACGTATCAGTGCTCTAGAGCGACGCTGACCGCTTCAGGCAGGAAAGGACGCGGGCGAGAGAGAGTTTCGGGTGGGCTAGGTTTGTCAGAAGCACGCGTGGCCCCGGTCTGGACGGCCGCATACCCCCTCGCCCTCCCCCCATGTTGCTTCCGTTTTGCGAGAACAAGGATGCCCGGACCGCCGAGCGGACTGATGCAGGATCGTGTTGGATGGAAAACATGTTCGGACCGCGCGGCCCGGATGGTTGCGAACGGTTTGAGGGTCTGTGTTGCATGCGACTCCGAGACCTGGACATGGTCAAGGTGGCGACAACGCCTGACGCACTCCTTGGCGTCCTCCGTGCTCTCCTACGCTTCCAACTCCTCCTCAGCCTCTCTACTCACCGATGCCTCCCCCTCCTCCTCCTCCGGCCCACCTTCTTATATTGCTATCATGGCATGTAATTAAATGACACCGTATCTATAATTAGTAAGACCCTATTGACATATGGTAGGAAGTACTACCTCCTTTCATGTTTATAAGGCTTAAACATATATCTAGGTTGACAAATAGACCAATGCAATTCAAGTTACATATCACAAAAAAGAAGTCATTAGAAACTTCAAATCATATACTTTCTAATGGTGTAATTTTTAGATTGTATAACTCATCTTATGTTTGGTCAAATTATAAATCTAGGATACATGCAGGCCTTATAAACCAGAAAGAAGGTAGTAATAGTATTTTCGAAAACATTGGACTTATATACTCAGTCGGTCCATCAACTGTACCATACACAAGACGAAATCGGTAGGGTGCCCCTCGACACGAGCACCGAGAGGTCATCCACTAACAAGATGGTTTCCTCCATAGTCGATCTTACTCTTCTTCGCACCAGGTCGCGTTGCCGTTGCGTGCTGGTTTGAGGCATCCGCCACGATGGTGAGTGTCCTTCTAGTTCCATGGCACTAGTTCTGCTGCCCAAGCGTCATTTTGGGTGTGTTTGGTTACTTGCATAATTTTTTGCCTCCTTACATCTGTGGCCCGGTTCAGTTAGCTTGGTCAGGCTGAGCTAACATGGACTCAAAATCAATTACTGAACCTAGTTTGATTTCTCACAAAACACCAATCTACATTAGAGGCGAACCACTAGCACGCTGTATGGTGGCAAACATCTGCTACCCAGATGCAACATATTGATGTTTGATTACGTGCAAGACATGCGGTGTGGTAACCTTTTGTTTGAGTGGTGAGGTTACCAGCACATACACTCATAGAAAAAACACAACCATTTGCACTACATTATGGGTACTACATTAAGTCATTAACAAGTCTTAATCAGACATTCATATTGACCACGCAGGTAGACAAAATAAGGAAAACACATTAAACTTCCCAGAACAAGGCAAGTGCTTCATGGTGCTTCTTGCACTTGCCTTCCGCCTCAGCGCCAAAAATGTCAAATACGATCATCTTGAAGGTGTCCACAATCAACACCTTGAACACGACGAGGTAATCAATCTGAATATGATGAGCTATGGCAAATCCAGCCCATCCTTTATCAAGGGCTATCTTACGATTGACCCTCTGGAGCGTGACCCTCCACTTGCAGCCGGTGTTCATCTTAAGAACGACTTCTAGTGGGATGTTGGTCATGTGCTTACAGAAGCCATTGGGGATCAGCAGTAACTCCAACACATATACTAGGATTACCTTGTAGAAGTGTGTTGGACCCACGTCCTCATGAAAATGGTAGTAATTTTTCGGCCTGACTAGACGCATATGGCACCTGATTGCCCTTCGAGCAGTTGCCTTTACGACCACCATGCTCTTCGAGCAGTTGCCCTCAGCAACATTGTCGAGCACGAGCTTCCCGACAGCGCTGCAATGATGAACTGAACAAGATCAATGGACGTACATTTGGCATGGACTGGACACCCAAATCGAACCATATATTCACAGCCTAATTTGACTGGACTTAGACACCCAATTCGAGCTATATGAAACCCTTAATCGACACCCAAATCGAGCATGTCAAGCCTTAGTCAACACCCAATTTGAGCCGAATGAAACCCTTAATCCAGTTGCATCAAACCCTAAATCGAATCCTCAAGGTGTAAATCCATGCTTAAATCGATGCCTATATCGACTCCTAAATCTGGGAGACAAGGACTTACCACCATTGACGAAGGGGTGATGAAGCGTTGATGAAGCCGGTGCTCGCTGCCGCCGGTGAGAGAGAGAGTGTGTCACTATGGAGAGAGGGAGAGTGAGCCGTGAGAGAGGGGTGAGAGGATTTTTGCCTTGGCTTTGAGAAACAACATTGACGTCTCCTGCTTGTGCCTGCACGTGCAACCGCCTGCAGTCATGTGCCCTCCTTGGTCGCCCCCGGGCCTAACTCGATGAAAATGGCTGATACAGCTGTTTCTGCAGAGCGAGGCTCTAGGCTGCTTTGAGTTTCATGCTATTTAGACTCAAAAGCACTTACAGGTAACTAGTCGCTGTATGAAGCTCAGACCTGACTGAGTGCTATGCAGGTAACCAAATACACCCTTTGACGGATTTTGAGTTTTGAGTTTTGGTCGGCGATGCGATTTTTGTTTCACGATGCATCAACCCGTGCAGCACAGCAGCAGTCCCAAGCTTTTCCATGGAGGCGCCTACTGCACGTAACATCTCACTGGCGCAGTGTACCGTTGGACCAACGTCGTTCGGCACTCGTCCATCGTGCATCACGGTCAACCACGGTAACGACACAGGCACGCCTCGTGCGGATGCCCCCACGCCTTCCTCCGATCCGTCTCACCCCGCAGCACGTGGCGGCTCCCCGACTCCGTCCGGCCACGGTCGCTGCACGTACAGGCCCTGGGTCTGACGGACAGACGACGCCGGCCCGGCGGGGTGGCCGGGGCCGGAGCGGCGTCGACAATCGAAGGGGCGGACCGGCGGAGGGGGCACTCCGTCCACCGTCTTTATGTGGCGCGTACCACCGCCATCAATCCGCTCATTTACGCTCCGCTGCGCGCGGTCGCTGGGGTGTATTCACCCATCCGGAGCACTGCCGCCGGTCTAGTCTCTAGTGCATGCAGCCGCCACGAGCACCCTCGGTGTTCAGTCAGTCAGTTCGTAGCCTTGACCCTCATCTTTATTACGTACGTCCGTCGCCGTAGACTAATCCGGTGAACGAATCAATCCTTCAACGACAGACACCAATCACCGTGCTAATAATAAGTTCTTTCAAGACACCAAATCACCACGCTGGATGCCTGGCTATATACGGGCTTGCATAAATTTGCAGTCCCTGTGCGAGAGAAGAGTGGTCATCAAGCAGATAATCTGTCTTTTTCACAGAAGTTGCGAGGCCCATACTGTTCCTCTCATTTTTATTTTTATTTTCGAAATACGCAATACTTGTGTAGTATCATTTCATTGGTACAAGAATTTCATTGATAGAATAAATAGAATGAGTACATGAAGTGGTACAACACATGACAGGAACGCAAGGCGCGTGAACATAGTGCCCAAAGCGTAAAGACAAGAGATGTTCGACCCAAACAAAGAAGAGCACAGCTAAACTCTCCGACTAAAAAAGCTATCCCAAACCATCGGAGCACAGATCGGATACGATCCGGTCAGGCCTACGCCGGAGTAGCGACTGCAGGAAGGGGAGCCGCACCCAACGCCGAAGGAGGCACCGGGCACCGCTGGACACACGAGCTTCGGAGAAGGACAAGGCTACATGGCTGAGCGGAGTGAAAGGTGGCATGGATGCGACGGTGGCCGGAGCCCCGGACAAACCATGATCTGAAAGGGAGCGCAGATCCATGCCACCGGGATCGGAGCAGCAGGAACACCGGCTTGCCCAAGGAATCGGAAGGCGACGCAGCTCCCGAAGCGTGCCAGAGGCGAAGATGCACCGAGATGGACGGCCCACCAAAGGTACCGACAGGGGGTGGTGAGGTGGAGATGCCGAGGAACCAGCGAGCCAAGGAAGCCGGAAAGCGCAGCTCCCAGGGAGCGCCGGCGGCCAGGAGCACAGGAGGAGGCGCATGTCCATGCCCACCGGGCTGAAGCCGTTCCTGCCAGGTGGAAGATGAAGGGGACTCGCGCACAACCAAAATCTGGACGACGCGTAGCAAAAAGCCGCCACCACTGGGCCGCCCCAAGAGCACCACAGCCAGCCGGAGTAGACCCCCAGAGCGGATCCGGGGCTAGACGGAGCTGTCGCAGGGAGC